>NC_043959.1:15776155-15891155 GCF_902148855.1 Sphaeramia orbicularis | reverse complement strand
GGTCCATTTATGACCAGTGTCTGTATGTTAAAGGGAGTTCAATCTAAACTCCAGTCCGACCCGGAACAGACCCCTGTCTATTCAACAGTATTTGGGTCTAGATGAAAAATCACCGTTCAACCACAGAAGGTCTGAATGTATGATTGAACTGATGGAACTATAGAACTGCATATGTTTGAACACACACAGGGGTCAAACATAGGCCTAGACCTGGACTGGATCCTGTTGGTTCTAATGTTATATTATTTGAATGTAACTGAATTCAGTGTCATAACTGAGTCCAACTCTATTAAAGTTGACTCTTTCTTTTGGTTCATAAACTGGTCACATTAATGAGCTTCAACTGGATTAATTTCACTAGAGTATGATCATAATAAATACAGTCTTATGTGATTTGATTCTTTTATAATGTTAGTTTTGCTTCCCTTCACCCCCTTGAATCCCCACCAGGACTCCAAGCCTGGACCCCCCCCCCCCCCCCCCCCCCTTCAATTTTTTTCTGAATCTGCCCCTGTATGTTTATGCAGATAATGGTGTTTTATATGGTGAGTGTTAGAGTCTGACAGAACACTGACAGAACCAGTGTAGAACCAGTCTCATCAGATTGTCTCCTCCTCAGAGTTTCCTGATGATGAAGGTTCAGGCTCTGACGAAGAGGGAAGTGGTGGTGTTCTGAGTGTTTCCACGGTAACGCAGAGTCCGGAGGTGTTCTTCAAGAGGACGACCACAGAGAGCGAGGCTGTTGGAGAGCTGGAGAGTCAGCACCCCACTCACCCCACCTTTACATTGGCTCCGCCCACTCCAATCACCTTCACAGAGCTGGTGCCATTGACTCCGCCCCCTGACCTAATAGAGTCGATTACCGCGCCGCCTGTTGTTGGCAGAGAGCCCGACGCCACCTTTGTGATGCCCCCCACAGGTCAGTCCTGTCACTGCAGCTTCAGGTCATCCTGCAGTGAAACAACTGGACCTGACGGATTGTGCTTGTGTTTCAGGTGTGGTATTCCACTACCGACCCGGATCGGGACGGTACTCCCTCACCTTCGTGGAGGCCCAGTTGGCCTGTCAAAGTGTTGGCGCCTCCATGGCCTCAGCAGAGCAGCTGTATGCGGCGTACGAGGCTGGATACCATCAGTGCGATGCCGGATGGGTCCTGGACCAGACCGTCAGGTGAACCTGGAACCTTCTAAAGCTGCACTGGCACAGGGACCACATGGAATGTTTTTTTCTGATGGTTTTAACTAAAATGAATACTGGACTTTTTTCACAGATATCCCATTGTTTCCCCTCGTGAGAGATGTGCAGGAGATCTGGGAGAAAAGCCTGGAGTTCGGTCGTATGGACTCAGACCTGCAGATGAAAAGTACGATGTGTACTGTTACATTGACAAACTCAGAGGTGAGGATTGGAAAAGAAGGAAACACTAACCTACAAACAGAGGCAAGAACAAGTTGGAGAACCCTTGGAAATGTTGTAGTTTTCTACATGATTATCTAATATAATATAATGTGATGGGATCTAAATCATCAGCGTAGACAAACACAACTGTTTAACTTAAAATCACACAAACCATCAGCTCTTAAACACACAGAGCTGCTGGAAACAGGACATCAACCCTTGAATTTCAAACATAGTTGAACCTCCTTTGGAAGCAAATTCTTCTACAATTTTTTTTGGAAGCTACTGATCAGACCTACACAACTTCCAGACATGTGTTGGACCACTTCCTGCAGAAAACCTGCATTTCAAAGGGTTCACATACGTTTTGTTGCCACTCAACCTGCTGATGTCGTTGTGTTTGCGTCTCCGTCCAGGTGAGCTGTTCCACCTGGGCTCAGCCGAGGGCTTCACCTTCAGCCAGGCAGTTTCAGGCTGTCTGCAGCAGAACGCCGTCCTGGCCTCCACCGCTGAACTCTACGCTGCTTGGAGGCGGGGCTTTGATAAGTGTCGCGCCGGCTGGCTAAGTGATCACAGCGTCCGTTATCCTATCAACAGCCCTCGTGCTCAGTGTGGGGGCGGAGCCAAAGGAGTGCACACTGTGTACGTTCACCCAAACCAGACTGGTTATCCTGAAGACCACACCCTATACGACGCCTACTGCATCAGAGGTGTTTACATGAAACCAAACGGATCCAGGAGTTTGAATGATCTTCTGCTGATTATTGATCATGTGATTGATTATCTCCTCAGCTGATCTCCAGCTTATTGCAAATGAAACTGGACTGAACATCACAGACGTCCAGGAGGCTCTGATCAACCTGACATCCATCACTGACCTGCTCAGGCCTCGTAAGGATTTATTAATTGATTGACTGAATGAATGACTTTGTTTTCTTACCTATGTTCATACTTTTGTTGATACTGTTTCACTTTTGTTGTTTGTTTCATTTCTTCAGCTCTTCCTTCCATTGCACCTCCTATTCCAGTGGAGGCCTCAGGTTCTGGGTCAGGTTCAGTAGACTTTGGCTCAGGATCTTCAGAGGGTAGTGCCTCTGGGGAGTATTCTGGAGACCTTCGTGGTTCTGGAGACCTGTCTGGTTCTGGAGAGCTTCATGGTTCTGGAGACCTGTCTGGTTCTGGAGACCTTCATGGTTCTGGAGACCTGTCTGGTTCGGGAAACCTTCCTGGTTCGGGAAACCTTCCTGGTTCTGGAGACCTTCCTGGTTCTGGAGAGCTGGCTAGTGCTGGAGACCTTTCTGGATCAGGTCTCAGTGGTGAAGGATCAGGGATCAGCATTGTCTTTTCTGGTTCTGACAGTCTTCTCTCTGCAGATAGGTCTGGATCAGGACTACAAGAAGCTGGAGAGGGGAGCGCTGGTGTCCTCATCTTCCCAAAATCTGGATCTGGCTCTGAGGAGCTCAGTGGGAGCTGGGAACAGTCAGGGTCAGGCTCTGGATCCGGTTTCAGCTCTGTGGAAAGCTCTTCAGATTTACAGGACTTATCTAGGTTCAGTGGGTTCTCATCTTCTGGAAGTGTTCAGTCTGGATCTGGACATGTTCCGATTATCCTGATTGATGGAGAACTGATTGATGGATCCTCTTTTGGGACCAGTCAGGAACTTGGTGGTGGTCTTCTGCACTTCAGCGGTTCTGGAGGTCTTTCAGGATCGGGTCTCAGTGGGGACCTAAGCGGGTCAGGATCTGGGTTCTTCTCTGGTGTGAACTTTGTGGACTCAGGGTTTACTGATTTCACAGAGTCCTCGTCTGGAGAGCAGGAGGCCTCTGGGGTTCTGCTGTTTGGTTCTGGACTGGGGTCTGGATCAGGAAATTCAGAATTTATGTCTGGGTCTGGGTCAGGATTCATATCTGTGTCTGGATCAGGGACATCAGAGCTTCTGTCTGGATCTGGGTCTGGGTTTCTGTCTGGGTCTGGATCACGTGAGGTCACGTTCCTGAGTGGATCTTTCCTGACAGAAGTATCTGGACGTTCTGCGGTCCCTGTGGAACTGGGACGGGGTTCTCTGGAGTCCAGCGGTGGTGGTTCCTCTGGGTCTGGTTCTGGTGCTTCCTCTGGTTCCCCTCTGCAGATCATGGTTCCCTCTACGTCCATGATGGAGGTGCTAACAGAGACCATGTCAGAACCAGTGGACTCCACAGAGGGCACCACTGACATCAATGTGACCCCTGACCCCATTCCTGTACCTGCAGGTCTGTTGGCTCCACCCACTGCATCACCTGAGCAGCCTCCAGGTGCATCAGAACACACAGGTGAGGACATGTCTAATGAGGCCTCTGGCTGCACGTCCTGTATGTTGGATATGGTTCTGACCCATTGGATCTCTTTGTGGTTGTACTTCCTGTGCTTTTCTGTGTTTTCCAGGTGTTTTGGACCCATGTGACCTTGACCCCTGTGGTGATGCTGAATGTACGGTGAAGGACGGACTGGCGGTGTGTCCTGGTGAGTCATTCAGGTTTGGATGGCTTGGTCTGGTTTGGTTTAGTTTGCATGGTTTGGTCTGGTTTGGATGGTTTGGTTTGGTTTGGTCTGGTTTGGTTTGGTCTGATTTGGTCTGGTTTGCATGGTTTGGTCTAGTTTGCATGGTTTGGTCTAGTTTGGTTTGGCTTGCATGGTTTGATCTGATTTGCATGGTTTGGTCTGGTTTGAATGGTTCGGTCTGGTTTGGATGGCTTGGTTTGGTAATGTTTGGATGGGTTGGTCTGGTCTGGTTGGTCTGGTTTGTATGGTTCAATCTGGTTTGGATGGTCTGGTTTGGTTTGGTTTGCACGGTTCGGTCTGGTTTGGATGGTTTGGTTTGGATGGTTTGGTCTGGTTTGCATGGTTTGGTCTGGTGTAGATGGTTTGGTCTGGTTTGGTCTAGTTTGCATGGTTTGCATGTGGTCTGTCATTGGCCTGGTTTGGTCTGGTTTGGTCTAGTTTGTATGGTTTGCATGTGGTCTGTCATTGGCCTGGTTTGGTCTGGTTTGGTTTGGATGGTTTGGCCTCTGTTCAATCGTCTCTGATTATTTTTCTTTGATCTTCTTCATCGTCAGTATTTCTGTTGTTTTCGTCCTGGTGTCGTCTGTTCCTTCGTGTTCGTTATCTTCAGCGTCTTCATCTGTGTTTGTCACATGTTTTCAGGTCAGATGATGTCTGTGTCGTCCGTCCATCATCTGTCAGTCGTTGTTGTTTTTGCCTCCGTGCCTCCTTCTTTTTTTAACCCAACATACGTTCTTATATGTATGTTCTCATATATATATGTTCTCATATGTGTTCTCATATGTTTGTTCTCATATATGTGTTTTCATATATATGTTCTCATATATGTGTTCTCATATATATATACGTATTTTCATGTATATGCTCTCATGTATATGCTCTCATATATATGTTCTCATATGTATGTTCTCACACATATGTTGTCATATATATGTTCTCATTTGTTTGTTCTCATATATATGTTCTCATATACTGTATATGTGAGAACATATACATGTTCTTGTGAGAACATATACATGTTCTCATATGTTTGTTCTCATATATATGTTCTCATATGTTTGTTCTCATATATATGTTCTCATGTTCTTCAACACTGATTTGCTGCTGCAACAAACCAACCCTCTCTGAGTTGTTGCTTTAGTGTCAACCTCCACCCATAAACAAACATGTTTGTCCTGTAGGTGTTTGTCCTGTAGGTGTTTGTCCTGTAGGTGTTTGTCCTTTAGGTGTTTATCCTGTAGATGTTTGTCCAGGTGGTGTTTGTCCTTTAGATGTTTGTCTAGTAGGTGTTTGTCCTTTTGGTGTTCGTCCAGTAGGTGTTTGTCCTTTAGGTGTTTGTCCAGTTGATATTTGTCCAGTAGGTGTTTGTTCCCAGTAGGTGTTGTCCAATAGGTGTTTGTCCAGTAGGTGTTGGTCCAGTAGATCTTTGTCCTGTAGATGTTTGTCCAGTAGGTGTTTGTCCTGTAGGTATTTGTCCTGTAGGTGTTGTCCAGTAGATGTTTGTCCTGTAGATGTTTGTCCAGTAGATGTTTGTCCTGTAGGTATTTGTCCTGTAGGTGTTGTCCAGTAGATGTTTGTCCTGTAGGTGTTTTGTCCAGTAGATGTTTGTCCTGTAGGTGTTTGTCCAGTAGGTGTTTTTCCTTTAGGTGTTTGTCCAGTTGGTGTTTGTCCAGTGGGTGTTTGTCCAGTTGGTGTTTGTCCAGTAGGTGTTTGTTTGGAGACAGAGGGGTAACTAGCATTCTAGGTTCAAAACAACACAGATTTATGTTCATGTTTATGGAATGACTTCTATTTACGTCTGGATGAAATAAAACTACAAATACCCAAACTCCTCTTCCGTGTAGACATCAGATGTACATCCTTCTATAAACCAATCAGCATCGAACACAGAAAGGCCCTCCCACATAGGTGATGATGATGATGATGATGATGAAACCACACCAACCCTCAGTGGGTGGGGTTGACCCCTGACCCTGGTCGGTCCTGGGTGTTGCAGCAGCTTCAGTGTGTTGTACTAACTGTACTGACAGACCCCGCCCTTCCCACCCTGACAGTAGTGACCCCGCCCCCTGTCTTGCAGAGGTAGATGTGTGCCGTTCCAACCCTTGTTCCAATGGCGCCACCTGTGTGGACCACGCAGACTCATACACATGTTTGTGTCTGCCCAGCTACGGAGGAAAACACTGTGAGAGCGGTATGAGGTCGGCCTCTCAGCTTCAGCTTCAGCTCAAAGAACTAACAACAAAAACAACAACAACAACTAGACACAACACCACACACACACACACACACACATTAGAGAACACTGCAGTGGGACTGGATGTGAACATTTCCTCTGGAGTTTTAGATCATGTGATCATGTTTAAGAGAACGACTATGAAGTAGGACATTCAATAACAGGACCATGAGTTTATGGACGTGGACTTGGGTCTGTGGGTCTGGGTCGGTGGGTCTGGGTCTGTAGACCTGGGTCTGATCATGGCACAAACACAGGGCAGTTCTGCTCTTACTTCTAATGAAGCCTTTATTCAGTATCACAGCTCATTTACATATCGTTATCCCCAGATCATAATTAACTCAAATGTCCAACAGTCTGTGTCCAACAGTCTGTGGATCCGTTGAATCCAGACGTTTTTTTTTTTTTTTCTAACAGGGGTCTGGGATCGAAAACAATAATGACTAATGTCAGAATATAGTTTTATATTATGGGATAAATATCTTATTGATTATTAATATTGATGTTTCTGTGTCTGATCCTCATGAACAGGACATCTGACAGCTGGAGACATGATGTGTCCTCATATTTATGTCCATAGAGTTTAGAAATATCAATATTTCACTGAAGTTTATTGGTAGATTTTTCTTCCTCAGTCAGATGTGATGACAGTAGATGGAAATTTTTATTTACAGTTAGAGCAAGAAAAATATTACAGACATTTAGAGGAAGAACATTTAAAATCAGAGTCATGGAGGAAACATTTTGGGTGGTTTTTTTGGGTGGTTTGTAGATGGTTTTTGTTAGTGTTGTTTGGGTTGTTTTTCTGTTTTTGCATAGAATATTTAAAATGATAGTAATAATAATAAAAAATAAATCAATGTTGAGAGAAATTAAGTTAAAACCATCTGTGAGTCATTTTGGAAGCAAAGGTGATAATTTAACCCAAACAAACCAATGCAATGATATTTATCCTAATTTGAAACTATATGAGGACATTTGTCCTTATTGTTTCATGTCCCAATGTGTCCACATACTTTTGTCCATTTGCATAGGAGTTCAGTCGTTATGATGTGAGGATAATAGTATGTACAGTCTGAGGTGTTGACTGTAGAATCTACAGGGGTGGACCTTTGGACCAGTTCCACTAACACTAGTCTTGTCTTCAGGGTTTAAACTCTAACTGAAGGTCTCAAACATGCGGTCCATGGGCCAACACCAACCCCCAAAGAGTCCAGTCCAGTCCACAGGAGGAATATATGAAATGGAAACATTAGGATATCAAAAACCATTTTAGTTTCAGTCCAGATAAACCAAATGTTTTTAGTGTGGTTTTAGTTTAACAAAAGTACAATTACATGAAAATATTTACATTTACAAAGTACCATTTCACAAAAAGAGAATGACATGAACAACTATGTCCAACCTGAAAGAAGGTGATGAAGTTAAACTGAATCAGTATATTTGGACCAATGTTCTGTCTGTTCTTAAATGTTCTGTGTGTTTGTAGATCCACTGGGATCTGAACGTTGTAATGAACATGTAGAATGTTGGTCCAGTTACACTCATGGTTGTTCATGTTATTCACATTTTTAAAGGATAGTTTGTCAATATAAACATTTTCTTCATGTAATTTTATTTTTTTTCACTGTAAACAGTGAAAAGTTTGCATTTGTCAGTATTTCTGGGTTCTTTTTTTTATTTGACTGGTCTGGTCCACTTTAGAACATATTAGTCTGAATATGGAACCATGAGGTGGACGTTCCTGCTCCAACTCCTCAAATCAAAATAATTCTGATGTTAACGTTGGACTTCAGTCCTTTGACCTTAGCGTAGCTGTAGGATGTGTTCTAACGGTGGAAACACAAACTGATGAGCAGGTGTTGATAATTTAACCTCGTTAAACGTTCATGAGCTGGAACCGATAAATACAGACGGTGGAACCTTTCATCTTGTCCTCCATGTCCTCGTGTTCTGTCCTCTGTGTTCTCCTGTTTCTGTCCTCCGTGTCCTCGTGTTTCTGTCCTCCGTGTCCTCATGTTTCTGTCCTCCGTGTCCTCGTGTTTCTGTCCTCCGTGTCCTCATGTTTCTGTCCTCCGTGTCCTCGTGTTTCTGTCCTCCATGTCCTCATGTTTCTGTCCTCCGTGTCCTCGTGTTTCTGTCCTCCGTGTCCTCGTGTTTCTGTCCTCCATGTCCTCATGTTTCTGTCCTCCGTGTCCTCGTGTTCTGTCCTCCGTGTCCTCGTGTTTCTGTCCTCCGTGTCCTCATGTTTCTGTCCTCCGTGTCCTCGTGTTTCTGTCCTCCGTGTCCTCATGTTTCTGTCCTCCGTGTCCTCGTGTTTCTGTCCTCCATGTCCTCGTGTTTCTGTCCTCCATGTCCTCATGTTTCTGTCCTCTGTGTCCTCATGTTTCTTTCCTCCGTGTCCTTGTGTTTCTGTCCTCCATGTCCTCACGTTTCTGTCCTCCATGTCCTCGTATTTCTTTCCTCCGTGTCCTCGTGTTTCTGTCGTCCATGTCCTCCATGTCCTCATGTTTCTGTCCTCTGTGTCCTCATGTTTCTGTCCTCTGTGTCCTCATGTTTCTGTCCTCCGTGTCCTCATGTTTCTGTCCTCCTTGTCCTCGTTTTTCTGTCCTCTGATGTGTCTCATATGTCCATCTTTTGTCTTCTCTGTCCTCGTGTCCCTCCTGGGTCGTCATGGCTACAGATGAGCAACAGTGTGAGGATGGTTGGACAAAGTCCAGGGGAACTGTTACCGTCACTTCTCTGAGCGACAGGTTTGGGCTGGACGCTGAGCGGAGCTGCAGAGATGTTGACGCCCACCTGGTCAGCATCATCACGCCTGAGGAGCAGAACTTTGTCAACCGGTGAGTCTGAACTGTTTGTCTTCATATGTGCCTGGACGTTCAGACACTGATGCCGGCATCCACTCCACAGGCCACTCCCAGGACTACCAGTGGATCGGACTCAACGACAAGGCGGTGGAGAATGACTTCCGCTGGACGGACGGACGCCACTGGTCAGAACCTCAGTAGAACATCCATGTGTCTGGTCTTAGTGCAGGGTTTTACCGTTTCTTCTTGTTCTGCAGCAATTTGAGAACTGGAGACCGAACCAACCGGACAACTACTTCAACTCTGGAGAAGACTGTGTGGTGATGATCTGGCACCAGAACGGACAGTGGAACGACGTGCCCTGCAACTACCACCTGCCCTTCACCTGCAAGAAAGGCCCAGGTAAGAACAGGACCGGAACCAGGACCAAGACTGGGACCAGAACCAGGTCTGGGACCAGGTCTGAGACCTGGTACAGGTCCAAGACTGGGGTCAAGTCTAAGGCCAGGTCTGAGACCAGGACCAGGTGCAGAGTTTTGGTCTGTTTAATTTACAAACCATTGTTAATAAATTGAAATTAATGTTCAGTTTAATCAGTTTAATGTTTAATTAAATGTAACATTTGTAAAGTTTAACTAAAGTGTTAATTTAAGAATGTGTAAAAGTTGATGTTCAAACTGAAACCTTTACAAAATATAAAGTTTAATATTTGTAACATGTCACGTACCATTATGTAACAAAGTTTAATATTTGTGACATGTCATTTAATATTATGTGACAAAGTTTAATATTTCTAAGTTTTGTTACATTGGATGTTTGTAAATTGCAATATTTGAAAAGTTTGCAAATTGTCAAAAATGCAAAAATGTAGCATTTTATGGTTAAATATAAAAATAAAACCAGGTTCAGTGATGGAAACAGGTAGAAATTTACACAGAGATTTGTTTAAACTGAACATGAAGATTTCATGTGTATGAGAAGATGAACACAACAGCCGGTGTTGGGTTGGTGTGTCATGTGACTGTTGGTTTTGTCATGTGACCGTTTGTCGTGTCATGTGACCGTGTCCTTTGCTGTGTGTCTTCAGTGTCATGCGGTGTCCCTCCTGATGTGCAGAATGCTTACACATTTGGTGTGAGGCAGAGCCAGTATCCTGTCGGCGCTGTAATCCGATACCAGTGTCACCTAGGCTTCAGACAGCGCCACCTGCCTGTAGTTCGCTGTAAAGCAGATGGTCAGTGGGAGGAGCCACAGGTGGAGTGTACAGATGGTGAGTGAACATGCAACGACTACATTTTAATGCAGATTTAACCTAGGTGTTTTATCTCAGTTTTAAGTGGGTTTTAAAACCCTGTTTTAACCTGTTTAACTGTTTTAAACCCTGTTTTAACCTAGTTTAACTGTTTCAAACCCTGTTTTTACTCAGCTTTAAGCCTGTTTTCACCCAGACTTAACCCAGTTTTAACTCAGTTTAAATCTAGCTTTAGCCCGTTTTAACCCTGTTTTAACCCAGTTTTAACTCCACTTTGACTGTTTGACCCCAGTTTTAACTGTTTTAAACCCTGTGTTTAAATTCAGCTTTAACCCCTATTTTAACCATAAAAACTCAGTTGTTAGCTTCTGTTTAAACTGGTTTAACCTGTTTAACTCAGTTTTAAGCTCAGTTTTAACTCTGTTTTAACCCAGTTTTAAACCCAGTTTCTGTGACTCAAAGTTCCTGTCAAGTTGTTTCCATTTATTTGTCCGCTACACATCCTTTGTTCCTGGGGAGGATTTGTTGTATTTTGGTGGTTTAATTGGTGTTGTCTTCTGTTTCGTTTTCAGTCAAATCCAGATGGAAACAGAGAGGATTGAAGACCGACGTCCGACAGAAACACAGAGCAGATAAATATAAGGATCCAATGGACGCTCAGAGAAGGTGTCACATGACCCCGTCTGCTCCTTTGCTGTATGTGCTCATGTTAAGTGTGTGGAACCAGGACGCCCCTAGTGGCCAAGGCCATTCATGACACTGACAGGCTGTGACTGTTTCCTGTTTATTCACTGTTTAATTCAGCCTCAGCATTTAAAAACCAACACAAATACAGGTCTTTAATGATGGTGCACAAGCAAAACTTCACTTTTGGTCTTTACTTCTTGAATGTTTTATGATAATTGTCATGTTTTTACATCTTCTCTTCATCCTTGTTTGATTGTTTTTTAATTTGTCTTTTAATTTGCACTTTTATTGTTTTCATCTTTGTTTGAAGATGAAAAGGGTTGAGGTTTTATTCTGACACTTACTGCAGCGCGGTGAAGCCGGTGAATAGTCCACATGAAGACCCATGAAGACAGTGATCTGTGTGTGGACGTCCATTGTCCCTGTCCAGTAAGTCCAACCCACGGGTCCTTCAGTCCCAGTGTCTGTTGACCCTCGGCCACAGCTGCTCATTCAACTCCTCCTGGTTTTCACTCTGTATTTATTTCTGTGCTTCTGATATTTGACGAGGTCAAAGGTCAGTTCATGTTTAATGTCTTCACTTCAGCTGAGATGTTCAAATGGCACAGCCAGTCAAGCCTTAATCATTACATGTTCAAATCAAACAGCAAAGATTATATATATATATATATATATATATAATAGATATATATATATATATATATATATATATATATATATATTATATATATATATATATAGTATTTATATAAACATGGATGTCCATCTGTTAATGAGTTCATACATGTTAAGTTCATCCAAGTATTTAATATTTGAAGTTACAACACTGATCATATTTGAGTTAAAAAAAACATCGGCTTTTAGTCTGATGAGTTTAATGCAGATGTAAACATCTGCCGACAGCTGCAGGTAGTTTGTTTCCATGGTGATAAGCCCTCATGGTCATTGCGACTGAACCACTGTAGGAGAAAACTGCAGTAACTTCTGTAGGGTTCTGTAGGGTTCTACAGGGTTCTGTCTCCTGTCCATGTGTCCATATGCACCATTCTTTCTTCTTCCAGGTGTTGTCATGGTGACGCTGTGCAGAGCGCAGTCTGTCCGTCAGCATCATGTGTCCTCCTCTGTGATTGGTCGTTGGATTTGGGGGCGGTGCCTCCGTGTCTTGGATCCATCTGACATTTCTCCTCTTATTTATGTGTGAGAACATTCTAATGTCTGCTTTAGAAATAAAACAGAAACAGATGAAACATGTTGAAGAACATATTTACTCCATTATTTAAAACTTTATTTAATGAACTCACATGTTTGAATGTTTAAAACTAATAAAAACTCTTTGGTTTTAACTCTTGTGCATTTGTGTCTTTTATGTAAAACAACAGAAGATCAAAGATTATTTTCATTGATTTGATCTGGTGATTAATTCATTATTATTAATCGGTGATTTACAACATTCATCTATTGTTCTGTTTTCCATGAAATGAAAATAAATCTTTTAAAATTTTAAAAATTCTATTGAATACTTTCTTAAAACTGTGTCATATCTGATTGAACAAACACTTTCATTACATTTGAATTAAGTTACAAACATTTAAAGTTTTGTTGAGCAACAAAGGTCAACAACAGGATAATCACAGTTTTATAATTTTGGTCATTTTCCTCACTTGTCTGAAACCCAACCTGGATGACCTCCTGTGGGGCATTCACTTGTCTTTTAAATAGGAGGAGCTTATATTTAATCACTTTCTTCAGTAATTGATTAGTTGTTTTTTAGAACGTCAGAGAATGTTCCTCCTCTTTTCAGCTTCAACTGTCACAAAGATGGAAGAAATGATATTAACTCATTGACAGCTGAATTTATGCATTCAAATATTTATTGACAACTTTTCCCATTTTATCTCTTTCATTTACACTGTGTCTGAAGTTGAACTTTGACCTCCCACTGTCACAGTTAAATTAATCACTGACTCTAAATTAACTTCAATTACCAACAGGTGATGGTTTTTTCCTGGATAATTAGTGTTTTTTTCCAGTTAAATTAGTGGGTTTTTTTTTTTTTTTTTTGTACTGTATTACTGTTTTTGTCCTTTATAATTCCGTCACGGCCGGAATCTTCGTCGTCCTGTTCTGTGTTTCCGTCGGACTCCGCCGCTGACGTACTTCCGCTGCCGTTTCTCGCTGGATAAGGCATGTCTTTCCCAGAGTCACCGCTGCTGATATTAAATACTTTTTCTAACTTTTAATCGATCATCAGAGACAAGAGGCTGCTTGCACGTGAGTTACAGCCACAAACCGATCAAACCGATCGATTTATGATTGGATTTCCTGTCGATATTGGCAGCGGCGCTAAACCGTTAGCTCAGTGCGGTTTATTTATTAGCGCTTTTAAAATAATAATCAATAACATGAGCGGATCGATGGCGTCAGCGGATCAGTAAAGTTTATTTACTGCCCTTAAATTAAATGTGACTTAATCCTATTCGATCTCATTAAAGGTTCGGTTCGAGTCGGTTGTTGTTGGCCACTAAAGCGTTTTCCTGCGTTAAAGAGAATTTCGTTTAAAAAGTAAAACACGATGGACGTTATTTTAGCCTAAGTTTAAAACCGTTTAAACCAACATTAATAACAAAACATCAGTTAAAATAGAATGAAATAACAAATAATATTTCAGGTTTAAAAGGTTATTACGACGTTACATGGAAGTTTATTTGTTTATTTATTTACTTACTTACTCACTTACTTACTTACTTACTTATTTATTATGACAATCCAGAACATATGATCCTCATGAGGCTAAATTTGAGGATGTTGTTTTGTCAGTTTTGTGATGTCAAGTTTGTTTGTTTGTTTGTTTTAATCATGTTTAATCTCTGTTTAAAACATAATTCAATGTTTTCATTTTCAAACTATTTCAATAAATATAAACGTAAATGCATCTGTGCCTTAAACATTTCAGAGAAATCACCCGTCAGTGAATGTGCTTTGGTTGTTGGGCTGAAATGCTGAATTTGAAACTCTGTCTTTACTGGTTTGATCTGTTGTATAAATGATCATAATAGTGTTTAATCCACTATATTTGCGTTGTGTGCAAGGATCACTGTTTTTTTTTATTAAGTGGGAAGTGTGGATGAAAATTTGTACTGACGCTAACTCTGGCATATTTACATGTTCTACTGAAATGGAATGTATAATGGTTCATTAATGTGCACTGTCCCACCTAAATAAGATGTATAATAATAGTGTTTATTCTTTATTACAGTTGATACTTAGTAGATTTTATTCTTCAGACTGTAAAAGTCTGAACCGGGCTATAAGAACTATTCTGATTGTGGTTCTGGTTCTGATTCTGGTTCTAGTTCTGGTTCTGATTATGGTTCTGGTTTTGATTCTGCTTCTGACTGTGGTTCTAGTTCTAGTTCTGGTTTTGGTTCTGATTATGGTTCTGGTACCAGTTCGGGTTCTGATTATGGTTTTGGTTCTAGTTGTGGTTCTGATTCTAGTTCTGGTTCTGGTTCTGATGGACCTGTTCTCCAGATGCTGTGACACAAGGGTTCAAGGGTCTTCATTTTCATCCCACCACACATTTACACATTAGATGGAACCAAATTTAGAACCCGAGATCCCAGATTTAACCCAATAAAAACCTATATAATAAAAAATATGTACATAAAAAAAAGATGTTTGTAGAATAAAAAGAGACCTATGCATAAAAATGTGCATCTGAACTTTAGTTTAGTTTGAACTGGGGATCTCAGGGCCGTCACGATACGACACGTGACATATCTCACGATAATATCTTGATATGGTGATACTGTGACTATCGATATATTGCTCTTAATAACCTATGATATATCTGTGTGTTTATGGGTGAAATAAAAACAAACAAGTATAAATAAATGTCATAGTTTATTTTGCAGCATAACTGAGTCCAAACAGAAATAGAGTAAAAACGCAGTGTTTTAGTTCAACACAATTTGAAACAGGATGTTTTTAGTTGCTGGACAAACAGGGACACTATTATAAACAACGTCATGACATAAATATAAACAACACTTTGATTGGACTTTTTTCTGTTCACATTATGAGGTCATTGATTATCCATTGTAAGGTTAAATATTGCGATAATTCGCTGTATCGGTGTTTTGTCACACTCTTAGTTTGAACGCTGCTTGAGTGGATTTTGTGTGTGACTGTAACCATGATGACGGTGACCCTGGTGTCCCCATCCCCTCAGGTCCATGGACGCAGTCTCTGCAGGTTTTGGGTCCTAGGTCAGATCTGAACCGTCCTGTTGACGATGTTGGACGTGGACTCTGTCTCGTCCTTCCTGTCCTCCGTCCTCCCTCCCGGTGTTGCTGTGGGACCGTCCCGTCTCCATGGTGACAGGGTGGGTCTGTGGTGGGTGGGTCCAACCTCTGGAGACTGGATGGCCGGCTAGGGGCGGGGCCAGAGGGGGGTGGGGCAGGGGAAGAAGGGGCAGTCTGACTGATGGAACCACAATGGAGGAGGTAAAGCCAAGTCCAGCTGTGGTGTGCGTGTGTTGTTTTTGTGTGTGTTTTTAGAGCTGCACAATATATCGTTTGACCATCATTGCAATGTAGTGTGTGGCAATAGTCACATTCCAGGTCCTGTAATGTAGGAGGAAATGAACTAAACATGTTCTTATCTGAGTTCAAGCCGTGCAGCAATACACCAATCACATTCATTCTTGATCAGTTTGCCAAAGCAGACCACGCCCCCTGCACATGGAGTGCGTTTGCTGGTAACAAAGCAGTGTTTCTGCTGGGAAGGTTTTGCCGTGGGGCAACGCCACGTCCTGCCCCCTCAAATGAAAGTTTGCGAAGCTTCAGGAGGGAAAAGAGAAATGAGCATTAAGTTTCACTTTCACTTTGAACCTGCACCCCCTCCAGATTACACACCGCCACACTAACAGATCAAATCCACAGGAAACACTGCAATGTAATAAAATGAGCAAAACACAAGAGAAATCACCAAAAACTAAGACTCGGTGCCAAACAGAAAAGCACCATCAGTTATGTGGAATTATTTCAGCAAAAGAATAATGAAATTGAAACATGTGTTCTGTGTCCACAGTGTCTTCCACCTGTAAACACAACAACAGGAAACACAACTAATTAGTCCGAACATTTACATCAACACCACACAGATATATATCCTCCTGAGGAGTTTTTCATATCGCATATATATTGCAAGGTTAAAAAAATGGCAATGTCAGGTTTTTCCAGTATCAAGCAGCCCTAGTGTGTTTGTGTGTGTGTTGTGTGTGTTTCCTGACATGTGTTTGTTTTATCCTGCAGGAGTCGGTGCCAACCACTGTCGATGGATCAGGTACAAACGCACGTCATGGTTAGGTTTTATCAGCTTTGTCTCATTTCTTTTAACCCTGTCATAGTTAACCGTGTCATATTTGACCCTGTCATAGTTAACTTGGTCATTTAACCCTGTCATAGTTAACCCTGTCATAGTTAACTCTCGGTCATAGTTAACCCTGTCATAGTTAACTTGGTCATAGTTAACCCTGTCATAGTTAACTCGGTCATATTTAACCCTGTCATAGTTAACCCTGTCATAGTTAACTCGGTCATATTTAACCCTGTCAAGTTAACCCTGTCATAGCTAACTCGGTCATATTTAACCCTGTCATAGTTAACCCTGTCATAGTTAACTTGGTTATATTAACCCTGTCATAGTTAACCCTGTCATAGTTAACTTGGTCATATTTAACCTGTCATAGTTAACCCTGTCATAGTTAACTCTGTCATATTTAACCCTGTCATAGTTAACCCTGTCATTTGCCCTCAGCTTCGCCTGCCAGGCTCCGACCGTGGCGCTGCAGAACCTGGTAGTCCAGTGTGTGCGTGGACAGGTGTGTGTGGACAGATGTGTGTGTTCGTGTTTGAGCGTGTGCAAACCTATTGAGCCGGGAACGGAGCTGCTGCTGTACAGAGGCATTGTGGGAAAAAGTCCGAGAGCGGTGGACAAAGCAGGACATGTGACGGGTAGGTTAGTCTGGTAGTGACCACCAGGGGGCGCTGCAGGGCCTTTAACCCACCACCAGGTCCACCCCAACACCTCAGCACTCCACGAGTTCTGGTTCTGGTCCTGGATGTCGGTTCCATCTGTACTGAAAACACTGTTATTCACATTTTTAGAACCAAACCATGATGATAAAATATTTGTTTAATTCAGTGAAACTTTGGAACACGACAAAATAATGACAATAAAAATATGAATGAAATTATAAGAAATAAAAAAATCTATTCACTGGTGAAACCGAGTTCTGATCAAGCTCAGATGGAGAAACTGGACCTAAAACATCTGAGGTGTTTGTTCCACTGTGTTTCCTCTTGGAGGATGAGATGAACAGAACCTGAACTGGATCAACATTAAAGAACCCACAGAACGTCTGAGGAACCACAGACTCATGAATCTACCTCTGGTCCAGATACAGAGGCTCAAAGAAACCACGACCAGAGGGAGAGAGGAGAGGAGGAGGAGCAGGAGGCGAGTCCAACCCCGACCAGGAGGAGATGCACAAATAAAGACAAACCCTTCGACCAATCACAGAAACTCAAGGACGACGTCGACGGTGAGTTCAAGAAAACACAGACGTCAGTTTTTCAAGATGGCTTTATTTACTTTAACACATTTATATTCAGATTAATTATGTCAGACATTATCCTTAAAACTTTTACATGAAGCAAAGACGTAAAAAATGACCAGATTTAGAAACAAACGGATGAAGTTGTTTAGAAACAGTTTAAAGTTTAGAATCTGAAACAGGCACTAGTTTGGATTTAAAACCATGAACACCTTCCACTAAAGTGGATTAAACTGAACAGTACTCGGACTCTCTTTCCTTCATTTTTTGCTCGTGGTCCTGTCGTGTTCAGCCTGTGGGACGGTGGCGCCCCCTGCTGTTCGCTGCAGCTCTCGTTTGGCGTCCAAACCGCGGCAGGTTCACCGTCTGTCCAACAGAGGGCACCGCCCCCCTCCTCATCCAGAGGCTGAGGCCGATGCCCCCGGACACACCGATGGGCCCGACCTCAGCATCAGTACTGCCCCCAAGGTTTCCATGGAAATGGTGGAGGTGAGAGAGCGGCGCTACAGATGTTCGACCTGCGGGAAAAAGTTTTACCAGACGGGTCATTTAAAGAAACACCAGTTCACGCACACGGAGGGAAAACCATTCAGCTGCACTGAGTGTGGGAAAAAGTACACGTCAGTGGAGAGTTTCAGAGCACATCAGGTAACACCACAACGACAACACAAGACAACAAACAATGACACAACAACAACACAACAATGAACCATCGACAACACAACAATGACACAATGACAAAACAATGACACCAGAACACAAAACCAGACGTACACATCGGTAGAACTTCAGGGCATCACATTGTGTTTTTTAAAACCATTTTTTTATTTTTGTTGTTGTTTTTGACTGTTTTAATCATGTTGTGTGACTGTCTTTAACCCTTTTGTCCTGTTGTGTGTCTGTCTTTATCCCTGTTGTCCTGTTGTGTGTTCGTTTTTGTACATGTTTCCATGGTAACCCGGTGTGTCCTTCTCAGCTGAGCCACCGTGGTGAGCGTCCGTTCCCGTGTTCTCACTGTGACAAACGTTATGGTTTGAAACGTGACCTGATGGAACACATGGTCCTTCACACCGGAGAGAAACCCTACATCTGTGAACGCTGTGGGAAGGCCTTCGCCCGCCGCCCGTCGCTACGGATACACCGCCTCAACCACTGTGACAGGACCACACACTCACACACACCAAAGGTATGGCTCTGTGTTCAGTCCAATCCACACTTCCCATGAGTGCCGCGTCACGTATCATCAGCTAACGGCTAACACATTGGTTAGAGTTTTATGTTCTCATAAATGACCACATAGAGATTGATCAGTTTTCATGACATTTGATGTAAATGTGTGCAACCACGTGTCCAGACTGATTTTTCTTAAAGGGGAGGCAAGGGCTACTGTGTTTGGTTCAGTTTGTTTGTTTGTTTGTTTACACTTTAGCAGCAAAACTATTGGTTGAATTCAGACCTAACTGGGTTTATAGACTACCAGTGACCCAGAATGGAGGTCATTACATTTGGGAAAAGTAGGTCAAAGTTCACATTTTTATGAATTTTTTAAATCATTTTTTCTCTACTATAATGGGCCAAATTTGAAATGTCTGTAAAAACATACATTTGATTTCAGTTTCCTTCACATATATAGACCCAGTTGTTATACATCCCTCTGACATAAAGTTAAGGTACAAATTATTTATAACTCAAACAACACAAAATGTTTCTTAAACTAATTTCACTGTTCACCCTTTTTGGTTCAAATGATGACATCATCATACATACATCTATATAGACATGATTATATCAGGACACGCCCACATATGCTGACATCAGCACATGCATAGACAGGATGACATCAGCTGGATCAATGCCAAAATAAGCTCCAATACGTGCGAGGGGGTGGGGCTTGTTGTGCCCAAAACCACTAGTTTTGTGTTAAATCAGGTTCATGTCGTCAAACCTGCTCATATTCAGTCTTGAACTGAAGCAGATCCTTGTTTGTTTTACTCGGGTTTTATAGTTTTATTTTGACCACATGCACGTCCACATGAGTCATGGTTCCAGTTCAGTTCCATCCATTGAACAGTAGAACCCCCCTCCTCCTCCTGCGTCGGGGGGGGGTTCATGTCAGACCTCTGTCACCAGAGGAGGTTTTTTTTGTGAAATCATATTTCCAGGTGTTTAGTCATCTCCAGTGTCAGCGTTGGACCTTCAGCAGATCTCTGTTTTTCATCCTCGTTGATATTTTCCTTTTCACATTCACCTTCTGCTCCTGTTTCCCGTCAGCGGTCCAAGGATTTAACGCTGTGTTTGTGTTGGGTTCTGGGTTCTGGTCTCAGGTCCAGTGTTCAGTCTGCTCCAAACTTCTGGCCAACTCAGGTTCTCTAAGGAACCACATGAAGCTTCACACGGGAGGAGAAACCTCACATCTGTCACCACTGTGGGAAAGCCTTCAGTCAGAAAGGACAGGCACCAGGTGTCGAATGGGAAACTCCTTATATAAACGTCCGGGGGGGTGTTAAAGGTCACTGTTCAGTTAAAACCCCTTGTTCTCACCACTGTTTCACTAGTTTTTATTCATATTTTAGTCAATCCTTTGAACGAGAATCTCTTTCCATTACACATCTCACTGAATGTCCCAAATGGATTGACAGCTGGAGTCAGAGCCAATCACAGATCAATACACACATATCTTCTAGGGGTGTACCGGTGCACTTTTTTTTCTACCAAACCATTTGGGTTCAGGGCCTTCGATACAATATGGAGGCATACCCAACAAATACATGTGAAGAATGCAAACCCCCCAGGAAGCAGGGTGGACACAAGCAGAACCCTGTGCAGGATTTTCCTGATACACATTCAGAAAACCCCCACTTTAGTCTGAGGCTGGAGCACCGGTGGGTGGGGGGGCATGACAACAGAGAGTAGAGCAGAGGCACATAAGCTGAGTCGAACGTTCAAAGTGAGTTTAAGTTTGACTTGGGTTTTCAGTAGTTATGAGCAGACCCCCCCCCCAAACACACACACACACACTGGTTTCCTTCATTTTTCCTGTACCGTTGCACCCCAGATATCTTCACCTCTTACTGTAGGAACTTGATCAGGCCTTTGTCCATCAACTGGTCAAACATAAGGAGTCGAATCCCTCGTCTGTCACTTGCTACCAACCAATCGGCACTCTGGAATTACTAAGACCCCGCCCTATTCAGTTTAATGTGTAGAGACAGAAATAGACAATATAGACCTGTCCACATGAAACATCACCTTTGGAGGGACGGATATAATATAATAATATAATACAAAGGTCAAAGGTCGACCTGTATGGAAACTGATGTGTGTTCAAACGTCTTGTGTTTACGGTTCAGGAAACCTCCAGGGTCACCTGAGGATTCACAGCGGAGAGAAACCCTACCAGTGTCCCCAGTGTCCCCAGTCCTTCTCCCAGAAACCGGAACTGCGGCGCCACCTGCTGTCCCATGGTGGGGGGGGCTTCCTCTGCAGCTACTGTGGAAAAGCCCTGAGGGACCCCCACACCCTGAGGGCCCACGAGGGCCTCCATACTGGGGAGAGACCACACAGCTGTCACATCTGTGGGAAAGGTCTGGACAGTAGACGCTGTCATGGGTCCAACACACACACACACACACACACACACACTCTGACACAGCTACAGCAAACACTCACTCAGACACAGAGGATTCTGGGAAATAAGGAGGTGAAGTCGTGGTGCGAAAGCTCAGGCTGAAGTGCACAAAAATACAGTGAAAAGCAACAAAAAAGTGAAGACGCTTATTTACATTTATTTAAGTTTACTCACATTTATTTGTTTATTTATATTAATTTACATTTATTTACATTTGTCCTTGTTGACACTGACTGAATCATCCAAACCAAAGTGTCCCACAACTCCATGCACAAATACACACAAATCTGCACATCTGAGCTTCACAGATCCAGGCCCGTAGGCAGCGCAACAGTGAAACGACTACAGGCTGTAAACTCTTCTAATATGAATATGGTTGGTGATATTTGTCAAAATGGATAAATTATGATTTAATTTTTATCTTGAAGATAGATGGAAGTTAGTGTGTTTTTTCCTTTTGATGGGACTGAACATTTAGGTTTCAGATGAAATAGGTCGATAACTCTGGTTCCGTTGTTTTTCTGTCATATTAAATTGAAGCTGTGTTTTCAGTCTTTTGGTTGATTTGATTGAACCTTTATTTGTTTGTTCATTTGTCTGTTTTTTGTTTGTTTGTTTCAGGGTACATTCTGGCAACCAAACTGAGGAGACACATGCGTTCGTCTCATGTAACAGAGAAACCGTATGTGTGTCACTGCGGTGCCGCCTACACCCTCAGACAGAGCCTACTGAGACACCAGGCCCTGCACAGGATGGAGGGGGCGGGGCCAGAGGGGGATGGGCTGAAGGACGAGGCCACGGCAACGAGCCGCGCTCAGATACCCTCAGGCCCCGCCCACCTGAAACCCATCAGAGGTCGACCCAGGAAGACATCCATGAAGGAGGCGGGGCTGGAGCGGCGGGGGGGCGGCAGCTCAGATCAGATGCAGCAGGCAGTGGTGTACGTGCGCACACAAGCCCCGCCCCCTGTGCTACTGAGCTCGGAGGGGGCGGAGCAGCAGTTGGTGGAGGTGGTGCTGTCGGACGGGGTGGAGCAGCAGTGCATCGTGGTTGAGGAGCAGCAGAGTGGGGCGGAGCTACTGATCCTACAAGGAGGGGGCGGAGTCTGCTCTGTGGCCCAGACGGTGGAGATAAACACGGGATGACACTTGCATCGGACTGGACCGGACCAGACCGAACCGGACTGGACTGCCGCTGACTGAGGTCATGGAGTGACTGTTACTGAAGATTCACTGATCAATGATCCACGTTTATTTATTGACTGATTAATTGTTTTACAGATGATCAGTGACATCATCATGACATCAGCCAATGAAAACCTACATCTGATGAAGAAAAAGGTTTTATCCAATAAACGGAACGTGAAGAGTCTTTTTTTATTCTTTGTCTGAAATCTGTCCTTTAGTTTTTACCCTCAGGGTGTTGTCATCAGTCAGTCGTCCGTCCGTCCGTCTGTCCAAACACTTTACCATGCATTAATAAGTCAGTCCACTGGGGGCAGTAGTGAGTCTGATAAGTCAGACTGAGGGTTTTCAAGTGCACACATTGTGTTTCCTTCAGTTTTTCCTCAGATTCATCTTTTTTTTCTGTCCTTTCATCCTGTTCAGTCCATAGTGGTCATGGCTTTTTATCTCAGTGTAAAGTTCTTCCCTTCATCCTGTTCTTCTGTTTCATCAGCAGGTTTTTCATCTGTTTTCCTTCAGTGTTTGTGACTCTCTCTCTAACTTGATCTTAAAATGGTCAAACCGTCTCCACTGTGACCGGTCCAAATACTTTTGTTTCCACTCAGTAATCCATAGTAGAATTGATCAGGACTTGGATTGGTAAATAGAATGGACAGAATCATTGATATTGATCTGATATGAGTTCCACCCTGGTGCAGATATCTGTTCTGTCCAGAAGGTTCCATCTTTAAAACACATCTGTATGTTTGATGTTTACATGTTCATTTTCTAATGTTTCTGCCACAGGAAGTACGCTGGACCTGTTATTTTATTAGTTTTATTCAAATACAACTTGGTTAAATTATTTCAGTGTGTATCTAAATGCTTTTGGAACATTTTGAACACATTTCAATAATACTGCGATAATAATGATAACTGATAATTTTGAACACAATAACCGTTATAAGACACTAGCGGCATTGTACCTGTGGTACCATTGTATGATAGCGTCCTCCCATGGTGCAACAGCGGCATTGTACCCATACGCCCTCCTGTGCTGCAACATCGATCGCACATTGAGCAGACATCGGACGGACACAGAACCCCCCCCCCCCACACACACACACACACACACACACACTGATGTACAGATCAGTGGGTCACCTGTGGGACACCACTATCGAAAGATGTGTGCGTGTCTTTCTCCACTTCCTGCTAGAATCTCCTCTCTGTGTTGAACTAAACAAGTCCAAGGTTCAGAGGACGAAGAAAATATATATGACATGATATTTACATAGTTAATGTTTCTGAAGGAAACAGTGGATTTAAACAAAAGAACATTTACATCAAAGTGAGGAAACAGATACAGACAGTGAATCAGACAGACTCCACCTCCTCCCCCTCCCTCCTCCTCTCCCTCCTTCTCCTCCTCTTCCTCCCCCTCTTCCTCCTCCTCTTCCTCTCCCTCCTTCTCCTCCTCCTCTTCCTCCCCCTCTTCCTCCTCCTCTTCCTTATCCTCCCCTCCTCCCCCTCTTCCTCTCCCTCCTTCTCCTCCTCCTCTTCCTCCCCCTCCTCTTTCTCTCCCTCCTTCTCCTCCTCCTCTTCCTCCCCCTCTTCCTCTCCCTCCATCTCCTCCTCCTCCTCCTCCCCCTCTTCCTTCTCCCCCCTTCTCCTCCTCTTCCTTATCCTCCTCCCCTCCTCCTCCTCTTCCTTTCCCTCTTCCTCCTGTCCTCTTCCTCCCCTCCTCCTCTCCCTCCTCCCCTCCTCTTCCTCCCCTCCTCCTCCTCTTCCTCCCCTCTTCTTCCTCCTCTCCTTCCCCTCCTCCTCTTCCTCCCCCTCTTCCTCTCCCTCCTCCTCCTCCCCAGCAGCAGACCATCACTGATCTGCATCACTGTTCCTCAGCTGCTCTGCTCTTTTCTTTGCATCTCCTCCTGTTTCCATCCAGTTTGCGCCTCCTTGTCCTCCTGCTGATGTTCCTCCTTCTCTTCTCGATCCGTTTGCTATGAGGATATCCTGAATCCACACATCTGGATCAGTTTCAGCTTCATAAGTAGGTCATTGTTTCAGCTTTAAGGTTGGAATCCCGTCCACGTTCTCCGTCCTTTATCTGACGTGCGTTGGTAGATGTGGATGAATTCAGTCCTTTTGGTGGATTCTGTATTTTCCTCCTGGGCTTCGTTTAATTCATCTGTGGGAGAAGAAATGTGAAGCTGAAACGAGATGGAAATGAATTCAAACACAGAACAAGATGAAACTAAGTGAGAATCAAGGAAATGACAGAAGAATCAAATAATAGAAATACTGAGAAAAGCAGGAGTTTGTCTTCAGACTGGAGTTTGTCTTCTGTTGGACTTGTGTTCATGTTCTTCTGGGTTCTTTCATTCTATTGTTAACGTGTAGAAGAAGAAACGTGAAGCTGTAACAAAACTGGAATGAATTAAAAGAAGAAAAGGATGGAAAGGACTCAGCAAAACGCAAAAAATGTCCAAGATGCCAAAAGGAAATGTTAAAGAAAAACCAATAAACTGATGTCTACAGTTTTAGAGTTTTATGGCTTTACAGTTTTACGGTTTTACAGTTTTACGGTTTTACAGTTTTATGGTTTTAGAGTTTTACGGTTTTACAGTTTTATGGTTTTAGAGTTTTACAGTTTTAGAGTTTTACGGTTTTACAGTTTTACGGTTTGACAGTTTTATAGTTTTACAGTTTCTTCTTCTACCCTTCCATTGGACGTTCGCAGACTCTTTTCTTCTTGGACCTTCTTGGTTTATCATCTCCTCTGGATGAATAAACATGAGTCTGGAGCAGAGTGAATTAAAAGAATTAAACGACCGCTAAAAATAAACACTGACAATAAAGTGAACGACACAAGATGCAGATAACGCTAACGACGCTTCAACAGGAAACGAAGGTCAACTCGAACCCTGAACCCTGGTCTTTGGCTCCAGATTCGGTTCCTCTACATCGAATCTTTCGGACGTTCTGACGTTCTTCTGCTTTCTTTTTTTTTTTTTCCTGTTTTCGTTCATTCGCTTGTGGGCATCTTCATGATGTCATCGACTCTCATTTAGTCGCCATGGACGTTTTGGTGCCTTCCATGGCCTCGCCACCAGAAGCTCTGCCTCCAAGCTCCACGGTAGAAGTGGGTCCCTCCTCCAGGTCTCCTGCGGTTCCTCCTCACTCTGCGGCAGTGGTGGCGCTCATTGTGCTGGCAGTGTCTGTCATCGTCATGGCGACAGTGGTGGGAAACGTCCTAGTGGTGGTTGCCGTATTGACCAGCCGCGCACTGAAGGCACCGCAAAACCTGTTCCTGGTGTCGCTGGCATCAGCCGACATCCTGGTGGCGACGCTGGTCATCCCCTTTTCACTGGCCAATGAGGTGAGAGTACAACTGATGCTACAGATACTATCACTGTACTACCGATACTGCCACTGTACTACTGATACTACCACTATACTACCGATACTACCATTGTACTACAGACACTACCACTGTACTACTGATACTACCACTGTACTACCGATACTACCATTGTACTACAGATACTACCACTATGCTACCGATACTACCATTGTACTACAGATACTACCACTGTATTACCAATACTACCACTATACAACCGATACTACCATTGTACTACAGATACTACCACTGTACTACTGATACTGCCACTGCACTACCAATACTACCACTGTATGTATATATCAGTGGCGATTTCTCATAGACTGCAAGAGAAGCTTGGCTTCCCCTAAAATTATGAAAATTAAATGGTCAAATATTTACGGTTGTGTTGACAATTCATTGACCACATATGTGTTAGAAGATGTTCATCTCAAAGATGAGTTCGTTCAGAATCAGCTTTATCACAAACCAACGGACTCGATGTTGTTCACTTCTCATACATTCCCATTGTCCCATTGCGCTGTTTTCTCATACCATCTATGGTCAAAGCACTTGCCCGTTGACACCCGGCATCCATGCACTTCAATGGGACTGAGTGGAACAGTTTTTTTCATTGCCTCAAAACTGGACGGTAATTGGATAGATGCCACAATGTACAAATGAAAATTGAATAAATATGTTCTTAAAAAAAAAAAAGCCACAATGTTGTCCCGCCCCCGGAGGCCCAGCGTCTCTGAGGGTGAATGGAGCTGTGGGCGGAGTTCGGCTGGGCTGGACGTATACATATATATATATGTATCTATGTATCGAAGACGCCAGAACACGTGATAAAACTATTTAAAATTCTACCATCAAAAACAACGACCAGAAAAGGATTCTTCAGGTTTTCTGTAAAACAGAACTACTTCATCTGGTGTTTACAGATTCCAACCATGTCTGGGTTTTACTTTTTCCTGCAGGAAAGAAAAAACATCAGGAATCTACAAATAAGTCTGAGCCACAGTTTAACGGTTAAAGAAATGACTGGATCTAAATGGATCCAACTGGACGATGGGATAGAAACCGACTCACACCATCAAACAGATTAAAAATCACATGGACATGACATCCAACGGAACTGTTTCATGTTTGTTTTATGGATTTATTCAGTGGATTTGCACACAGCAACAACTACGTAAAGTGGGTCAGACCAATGAAATAATAACAGAAGAACCTGTAAATAATGACAAAAAAAAATATTTATCTTTGTTTTTGTTTTATCCTGTTCATCTGATTCATGGTGCGTTCACTGACCTTTTGACCTGTTGGTCTGATTCATGGTGCGTTCACTGACCTGTTGGTCTGATTCACAGTGCATTCACTGACTGTTGGCCTGGTTGTCTGATTCGTGGTGCATTCACTGACCTGTTGACCTATTGGTCTGATTCACGGTGCGTTCACTGACTGTTGACCTGTTGGTCTGATTCGCGGTGCATTCACTGACCTGTTGACCTTTTGGTCTGATTTGCAGTGTGTTCACTGACTGTTGGCCTGCTGGTCTGATTTGTGGTGTGTTCACTGACCTGTTGGTCTGATTTGCAGTGTGTTCACTGACTGTTGGTCTGATTCGCGGTGAGTTCACTGACCTGTTGACCTGATTCATAGTGCATTCACTGACCTGTTGACTTTTTTGTCTGATTCAAGGTGTGTTCACTGACTGTTGACCTGTTGGTCTGATTTGCGGTGCGTTCACAGACTGTTGGCCTGTTGGTCTGATTCATGGTGCGTTCACTGACTGTTGACCCCTGTGTTTCAGGTGATGGGCTACTGGTACTTCGGCACCACCTGGTGTTCCTTCTACCTGGCTCTGGACGTCCTCTTCTGCACGTCGTCCATCGTCCACCTCTGCGCCATCAGCCTTGACCGCTACTGGTCAGTTACCAACGCCGTAAGTTACAACCGCCAGAGGACGCCTAAACGCATCAAGGCCATGATCAGCGTGGTGTGGCTCATCTCCGTCATTATCTCTTCTCCGCCGCTGCTCATGTCGCAGAAGGACGAAGGGCGGGGTCTGCACGGTGAGGAGGAGTGTCTCCTGAACGACCAGACGTGGTACATCCTGGTGTCCTGCCTCGTGTCCTTCTTCGTCCCCGGCGTCATCATGATCCTGGTTTACTGTAAGATCTACCGCGTGGCCAAGCAGCGAGCGTCCACCGTGTTCGTGGCCAAGAATGTCCTGGAGCGGCAGCCGTCGCAGTCCGAGACCTGCTTCGTGGACCAAAGAAAAGGCGGGACCTCGCAGTTCGTGGCGGCGAGGTGTGGTTCCAGAGTAGATGTGGGCGTGGGCGGAGACCTGGATGACATCGACTTGGAGGAGAAGGTCTGTGAGGACAGGAACCGGTCCTTTTCCTTCAGGAGGTCGAACAAGGACAAACCGGCCTCCGAGGCGTCAGCGAGCGAGCTGAAGCCGCCGCCCCCTCCGTCCTGCGCCTCCTTATCGTGGGCGTCGTCAGACCAGTGCTCCGCCCACTTCCTGCTGCCGTCCCCGGTGCAGACGCGCAGCCGGAAGGCGTGTCTGTCGAGGACTAAAATGGCGCAGCAGCGGGAGAAGCGGTTCACGCTGGTGCTGGCCGTGGTCATGGGCGCCTTCGTGCTGTGCTGGTTCCCCTTCTTCTTCACCTACAGCCTGCAGGCGCTGTGCAGGGAAAAGTGCTCCGTCCCAGACTCGCTCTTCAACCTGTTCTTCTGGATCGGATACTGCAACAGTTGCCTCAACCCTCTCATCTACACCGTCTTCAACCGCGACTTCAGGAGGGCTTTCAAGAAGATTCTGTTCCTGACGCGCAGACGCTCCTGAGGTGTCGAACGCCGGCGCCAAGCGTGACTTTAACCCCAGTTTAAACCAGACGTTAAACGCCTCATCATTCAGCATCAGGACTGAACCGTTATTGACCTGTTCAGTCTGGTTCGAACCAGGATTAAAACTGAAACATATTCTACAGATGGTTGATATTATCTGCTTTATCAGTTGGTCTGATTAAACTTCTGTTAATATTAATTTCTCAGGTGATTCATTCATCAGATCCATTGAACAGATCCTTTAATAAAACTAATGTCAGTGCGTTACAAAACTCCGTACTACATTAACATCAACCCTTTTACATCCACAGTAATTCTCCGATCATTATCCAATTTCTGCAGTTATTGGAAATATTCCATTGATCATGTAAACAGGATAATCTGATTGGCTTTATCCAATAACAGCAGTAATCTGATTATAATAAATCAGATTAACACACCTAGATTTGTCCCCAATACTCCGATGTGTTCACACATGTAAACATGTTCATCTGATTTATTTAGTTCTTTTACATCTGCACGTGTCAAAAAAAAAAAAATCGATATAAACACAAGTTATGCAGCGACAACATGAACCGAAGAAAAAAGGTAAACAAACATGACACGTAGCATCGAAAAGTTGGCAAAGACTCAGTTCTGAAGTGAAGAGGAAACAACAAATGAAAACTTTCCACATCCTCCATCTGTTTGAAATACAGGAATGGAGACACCGTCCAAAAGTTGTCCTTTAGAATGTCCCAGACAAGACCAGATGTTTGGAAAAGGACAGGAAGTGTATGTCTGACATCATAACGTACCTACGTACTCCGAAAGAAATCAAATAATGGACTGAAACATGTAAACCAGGGTTTATGATTATCCTATATCTGAAGTGACTGTAAATGCATCACATCTGATTAGTAACAGTTATTGGGTTTATGTGGTCGTGTGTCATTCCAGTGTTTTACCACGGGCTGGAGTTTGAGTTTGTGCCATAAATGTTACTAAACTGATGCCTCTATGTAGTTAAGTTTTATTGATTCAGCACCAACATAAGGCATGTCCAACATAAGACATGATCACCTCAAAACATTAGATCAGCACTTTAAAAAGACCACGCAACACCTCTGACACTAAAGTATTCAGTTTAAGTCACGTTGACCTTCAGAGTTGGTTATCATTGGGTCCTGTTTACAGACATGGGGGGTGGGGCTTTATTTGGCCAGCAGTATTGTGATTTGCCACTTGGGAGGATTGGCACCGAGACCAAATGTTAACCTGTAAAGGTTCATTTAGTCTTTGTCTACATGTGTTCATTGTAAATGCCACTGTGTTTATTCTTCTACGTGTCTATTTTATTGTAGTGAGCGTTTGTCCATCCGTCCACCAGAGGGCACCACTTTGAATTAAACTGGACAAAAACCACAAAGAAGAAGAAGAAAGTCTATAATAAAACATGGTGATGACAGGAGATTTCACAGATGTCGGTGTTAAAGGGTTCGTTGTCGTAAATGTAAAGTTCCACCATTTTCATCCATGGGCCAGGCCAGGTAGTGGTACCACCAAAGGGGGCAAAACCTTTGTGGTGCCATCTTGTTAGTAGGACATATCTACTTGTATTAAACCATGATAGCCTTTCCAAATGAGTAGCTTAGTCATGATTATATGGTACCTCTTTTTTCCAAAAAATGTATCATTACGCTTAATGGTACATGGTGGTATTTCTGAAATATTCCACCTTTTCCTGTAAAAATGCGAGTGGGATTGGTCCAAGATAAGGTTGTGACATTACATTATGCTTCTACTTTTCAGATTTTATAGGAAGATGTTCCAATTGATTGTTTCTTTCAGAATATAGTATACGTGTTTTCCAGTGGCAGCTGCTCGTCTTTCAGACAGGGGAAGCTCATTGTCGGCTTACATCAAAACAAAACAAAAAAAAGTCAAGTTATTTAAACATACATTCGGCCCTCCGTTCCTTTTTAAGAAAATGCTCAGTGACCTTATCGTACCAAGTAGGCGTCTTTTCCAGGGACTGGACCAGTGTCCTCTCTGCTTAGATTGCCTTGGCCCAGTGTGTTGTGGGTGTAAGACTTCAGCCTTTTTAAGCAAGAGATGCTCCTTTCACTCCGACCTAGCCGACAGTATGACTGATTTAACTATCTACAAAACGATATTAAACTCGAACAAGAAATGATTAAATTATGTAACTGAAACAAGAAAACTGTGAAATTATGTTAAATTGAAACAAAAAAAAGTCCAATGAGTGTGTTTTATTTACAGTGCAAGAAATGAACGAGTAATTTCATAGTGGTTTCTCTGATTTCACAGCAGAATGTGTGGCGGTATTAAACTGAACCGTGTCAGTGAAGGAGGAGATCTGAAAACAGCTGTCAATCAAACGGGATTCAGCCTTTCGACTGATCTTCCAATCAGCACGTGGGATTCTGGCGTCCAGCCCGGCCGAGCTCCGCCCACAGCTCCATTCACCCCCAGAGACGCCCGGTGTCCGGGGCGGGACAACATCGTGGCATTTATCCAATTACCGTCCAGTTTTGAGGCAATGAAAAAAACTGTTCCACTCAGTCCCATTGAAGCCCATAGACGCCCGCAGTCTACGGACAAATGCACTGAGCAGAGATGTATGAGAAAACACAGACACGGGAATGGAGGAGAAGTGAACAACATCGCGTCCGTTGATTTGTGATAAAGCTGATTCTGAACGAAGTCATCTTTAAGATGAACATGTTCTAACACATTTATAGTCCATAAAATGTCAACACAACCGTACATATTTAACCATTTAATTTTTGTAATTTTAGGGGAAGCCGGGCTTCCCTTGCAGTCTGTGAGAAATCGCCACTGGTGTTTTCATTCCATTCAAGCACCGCATCCGAGGCAAGTAAATATCAATGTTTATTTAAGACTTAGTCAAGACATAGTTACCTCCGCCAAGGAGGTTATGTTTTTGCCAGCGTTTGTTTGTTTGTTTGTTTGTCTTGGGGGGGGGGACTGGTCTGCCTTGGCGGAGGTCTGCGCTCTCCGAGTGCTTTTCTAGTTAAGATTGAAATAAGTGAAATGATAAATTCTCTTTTCATACAGAGCAAATGAAAGTTCTGGAGTGATCACACCAAAGACAGCAGTTTAATAATGACACAACTACGGAGCAGAAAACGAATGTACCATTTCATTTCATACATAAGAGCACATGTTACAGTTCCAATCCTGATGCAAACACACAAGAAAAGAACGCAGAAGGTATTTTGGTGTCTTTGCAGGTCTGGATGCCAGGGCTGAACTGAAAATGGACTCAGGGATGAGTGGCACAGTACCCAAGTGGGCACGCCTTAAATGCCTGATACTACTTTTGTCTCAATTCCCAAATAAAATGTTCTCTCTATTTAACTTTTCTTAAGTGATTTATCACCATTGATCATGATTTTATCCTATGTGATTTGCATTTTTTTCGGTGAAAATCAGGTATTTTCCTGTATTTGAAGACCCTGGTGCTAAAAGTACTGATATCACAAAAAAAAGTCTGTTAAAAAATATTTAGAGGGTGGACTTAGCTAAACAACTACATCACATTTATATGCTCAACTTGAATTGTCCAAAAATGTGACTTCGGTACTTTTAGCACCAGAGTCTTCATTTATTTTGATTTGATGTAGTGTTTTATTCCGAACATGCAATGAAATTTAACATATATGCAACAAGCAAAACATAAATAATAATACAAATATCAACAATTATAACAATCTTAGATAGAAGAACAGCACAATAATTCCATTTACATACCTAAAAAGGGGTGGGAAGAAGTGCAATTTAGTTAATCCCACCCCCTCTCCAGAAAATATTATTAATAATAAATATTTATCTCCCTGCTTTATGAATCATGAACTTTAATCATCATGGAACTTGAGAAATAGTGACTTTTTCTGTCCAATCTGTCATTAACTGAACATAAACCCAGTGTGTCCATCCACTGTCATTGATCCAATTCCATGGGTTTTACTGGTGAATCAATGTTGTAGAAGATGAAGGTGTTTCTACGGTAACTACGGAGCCTCTGAACGTTCAAATGGCTCATATCTGATGACCATGAAAAGATGAATAACTGTATTTTACACCAATTATTTACATGTATTGATAGAATTAATGGATCAGTCAGTATTAAACAGTTTAGATCAGTAGATGCTTTTGGTCACATGTGTACAGTATATTTGGGTCTTTATGGGTTAATTATGCTCATAATGAAACTGCTAAACTATTATATACATTTTACATTTTCTCCTAACCTTAAGGACTTTCTCTCACATTCACTTTACCACCTTATTTCACTTAACCTTAATTAAACTTAGCTTAGAGGAGAGACTATTCATCAACAAGACTGCTATATGTGTAATGCTGCAGTATACACTTATCTACTGTCTAAACTTCTTTTTTTAGGTTTATATGAAACTCAGATCTTTGATAATAACAAAGAACTGGCCATGAATGTGGCGAATCTGTGCTGGTATTAACATTCCATACATTCAAATGATGTTTTATGACCTCTGATTTTGTCCCTTACAGTGGGTTTATTCAATGGCTGATAGCTAGGACTAAGCTACTACTGTGGAAAGGATATCATAGAAAAATATTGTCTATAGATATAGGCCATTTCAAAATGCATCACTAGAACTTGCCCCCTTGGGTGGTACCAATATCCCAAATATCTGGTCTTGGCCCATGGACTATTTCTGGAAATTATTGGATCCAGATGTCAACACTGCCCCCTGTGGTTCCTGATGTTACTGCAATAAATTCTCCATTTGGTCCAAGTCCATACAAAAAATTCAGAAATCCAAATGAAATGAACCCAGTAGACGGCGCCGTGGGTAAACGTCTGAGTAGAGTAAACCAACCTTTAATCAACACATTCATTGTCAGATTTTCCGCTGATGGTGCCTTCAGGTGCTTTTACCATTTTGTGATAATCAAACTACGTCCTTCAACCCATCAGACTCCAGATCCAGAACTGAAGGTAAATTGTCATTGATGCTTTTTTTCTTTGGTGTTTTACGTTACATCTGTGCATTTGTTCATGTGAATAAAATGTCTGCAGGTGGTGAAACGTTTCCCAACGGAGCTGAAACTGAAACGCTCCAAAACACTGGGTGCATTTACAGAAACTGACAGAGTTTCATGAATTTTGTGCCTCAGAGAAACTAAACACCAGCAGCACAAAGTTTAACTCCAGCCTCCGACTAATGGACTGAAGCTGAAAGAACCCTTTCTACAGAGCATCGGGTTGAGTTGACAGTAAACGGCTCCAGGGAGAACGCATGAAACATTCATGAGCTCCAGCGAAAACACAAAAATAAACACTAACTATATAGGCCTCAAAACTAACACTACCGACCTCTGAACCAACACCACCGACCTCTGAACCAAAACAACTGACCTCTGAACCTACATTACCGACCTCTGAACCAACACTACTGACCTCTGAGCCAACACCACCAACCTCTGAACCAACACTACTGACCTCTGAACCAACACCACTGACCTCTGAACCAACACCACCGACCTCTGAACCAACACTACTGACCTCTGAACCAACACCACCGACCTCTGAACCAACACCACCGACCTCTGAACCAACACCACCGACCTCTGAACCAACACTACTGACCTCTGAACCAACACCACCGACCTCTGAACCAACACTACTGACCTCTGAACCAACACCACCGACCTCTGAACCAACACTACCGACCTCTGAACCAACACCACCAACCTCGTAACCAACACCACCAACCTCTGAATCAACACTACTGACCTCTGAACCAACACCACCGACCTCTGAACCAACACCACAGACCTCAGAACCAACACCACCAACCTCGTAACCAACACCACCAACCTCTGAATCAACACTACCGACCTCTGAACCAACACCACAGACCTCTGAACCAACACCACCAACCTCTGAATCAACACTACTGACCTCTGAACCAACACCACCAACCTCGTAACCAACACCACCGACCTCTAAACCAACACTACCGACCTCTGAACCAACACTACTGACCTCTGAACCGACACCACCAACCTCCGAACAACACGACCAACCTCTGAACCAACACCACCGACCTCTGAATAACACTACCGACCTCGTAACCAACACCACTGACGTCTGAACCGACACCACCACCCTCTGAACCAACACCACCGACCTCTGAACCAACACCACCGACCACGGAACCAACATTACTGACCTCTGAACCAACACCACCGACCTCTGAACCAACACTACCGACCTCTGAACCAACACTACCGACCTCTGAACCAACACTACTGACCTCTGAACCGACACCACCGACCTCCGAACAACACGACCAACCTCTGAACCAACACCACCGACCTCTGAACCAACACCACCGACCTCTGAACCAACACCACTGACCACGGAACCAACATTACTGACCTCTGAACCAACACTACCGACCTCTAAACCAACACCACCAACCTCTGAACCAACACGACTGACCTCTGAACCAACACTACCGACCTCTGAACTGACACCACTGACCTCTGAACCAACACTACCGACCTCTGAACCAACACCACTGACCTCTGAACCAACACTACCGACCTCTGAACCAACACCACCGACCTCTGAACCAACACCATCAACCTCTGAACCGACACTACTGACCTCTGAATCAACACTACCGACCTCTGAACCAACACTACCGACCTCTGAACCGACACTACCGACCTCTGAACCAACACCACTGACCTCTGAACCAACACTACTGACCTCTGAACCATCACCACTGACCTCTGAACCAACACTACCGACCTCTGAACCAACACCATAGACATCTGAACCAACACTACCGACCCCTGAACCAACACCACCAACCTCTGAAACAACACCACCGACCTCTGAAACAACACCACCGACCTCCGGAGACCTCTGACCTGCTGAACTTGAGCTCCACACTGCTGAACATCTTCACATCATGAAACATGACCAGGACACATGTTCAGTATCATTTCATTGAACATTTACAGTCTCTTTTCTTTTTCAACAGTAGTTCAAGATGTGTCGTCAGGTCCAAGGTTAGCCCAGCAGTTACTAAGCAACAAAGTTTGACAACTACATCATCTTGTGTTGGTTGTTTCCTCAGGAGCGTCTTTATGTTGAACAACAGGATGAACACCCACACCGATTGCAGACCCTCACGTTAAACATCTGCTCATTAACACAGTGAAACTATGTGGATTCAACAGCAGGTTCAGACACTTATGGTGATTGTGATGATATTGACTGGTCCTGAGTCAGTCAAAATGTAGAAGACAATCATCCATGTTAGCATCAAACCTCTGGCAGATGTGGAGTCGGATCTGATGAAGGAGATAAAACAGAAAACCCCAGAGCATCCAAAATGTCAGATTAAACTTTTCAACGTCCATGAGCCGAGTGTTGGTGTCTGAAAAACATCCACCTACAAAACACACACTGACATCCACTGTTTGTTTCCATGGTGACCAAATGAACAGGGACGTTCAGTCCAAGTCAGTCTCGTCCTCTGATGTTGAAAAGTTTTGTGCTGAAAGTTCAGGGTCAAAGGTCAACAATGTGTTGACAAATGAAAACAACATGAGGCAAAACACTGGATGAAGAAGCAGGAACAGAAACACAGACACACTGAGGAGGACAAGTCTGGATGTCCACAGGTCTGAGGAGGACAAGTCTGGATGTCAACAGGTCTGGACATCTACAGGTCTGAACATCTCCAGGTCTGGACATCTCCAGGTCTGGACATCTACAGGTCTGAACCTCTACAGGTCTGGACATCTACAGGTTGTGGTGGGTTATGTTCGGTCGGTTGTGGTCGATTGCGGTTGGGTGTGGACAGTTGTGGTCGGTCACAGACAGTTTTGGTCGTTTGTGGTTGAGGTTGGTCATGGTCGGTTGGCCGCAGTTGCTGAGGTCACTCCAGTGTGGTTGGTCGTGGTCGGTCGGTGGGTCAGTTGTGGTTGGTCATGGTAAGTCATTGTCAGTCATAGTTGATCAGTCAGTCAGTTGCGGTTGGTCACTGATTAAAGCTGCTTTCTTTTTCAGATCTACAGGGATGATGTGGTTTTACTGTAGTAAAAGTATTTACAGACAGTAAAAGTACAACAGAAGACACAGAGGCTTCATCAGTGACAGTAGGTATTTCAGTTTATTTTCGTCCCTGTTCTTCAGCATCAACTGGTTTGATGAGTTTGTATGTGTTTAAAAAGTACAGAGACTCCTAATGTTGGATCAAACTGGTATTAAAGTAAATCCTGCGCTGATTCCAGTTTTAGTTCTGGATCTTCTCTTTATTCTGGTCGGATTTATTTAGACATGTTTGATGATATTTATAGACGTTGAAACGTTCCGCTGATTTTTGATTTCTGGAAATTCGACGTCATCCATTTCATGTACAGTACATCTGTATTTTCACATCTTTCTGCTTCATTTGTCCTTTAATGAAACAAATGGAAGAAAAACAAGGAAGAAAGCCTCAAATCAGGAGGACAAAGCAAAGACGAGCATCATGGGTAAAAAGCTAAGACGCTGCATCAGAGTGAATAAGGTCAGCTGTAAATAAATCAAACAAACGCTGAATCAAAGCAACAAAGTGACATGTTCTGACATAAAAACACACGTATGAGTTCCTGTGAAGGGAAGAAACCACTGAAAAAAATTACAGGAATATGAAGGAAAAACTGTAGACAGAAGAAACAGACTGCAATAAAACACTGAAAAACCCATAAGAAAGACAGAAAGAAAGAAAGAAAGAAAGAAAGAAAGAAAGAAAGAAAGAAAGAAACTTCCTGGTAGGGGGCAGGGCTGTGTGCTGAAGAGCCCTGGTTGGTGGAACCCCCTGTCCATCCATTGACCTCTGTGTTTAATTTAGTGGTACCACCTACTGGACTGCAGCAGGAGTGCAGGTTCTGTGATGTCATCAGACTGATCCGATCTCCAGAACTTTGAGGTAAAAACACAAACAGCTCCATAGACCTGATGGAGAACCCAAAGCAGAACCGCATGGGATGGACCTGAAGAACAGAGAACGGTTCCACAGCAGGGATTGGATCTATTCTGGTTTTGTGTCTTTGTGTCTCTAGACTGTTGGACTGTTCTTTCTTTCTTTCTTTCTTTCTTTCTTTCTTTCTTTCTTTCTTTCTTTCTTTCTTTCTTTCTTTCTTTCTTTCTTTCTTTCTTCATTTCTTTCTCATCTATTTTCATCTTTCTTTTCAGTATAAATGAAACCCATCCCCTGGTGAAAGGACGGAACTGTGGAACCTTCCAGACGCCTCCTGGTTCCGTCTGTGTTTGGATGAAACAGAAGCAGAGTTTCATTAATAATCAAACAACATTTCAGCTGAATCTGAGGAAACGACGAACGACTGAACCAAAGAGAAGCAGAACAAAACAACAGAGATGTCCTAGATTCAAGACGGAGGAGGAGGAGGAGGAGGAGGAAGAGGATGAAAAAGAGGAGGAAGAAGAGGAGGAAGAGAAGGAAGAGGAGGAGGAGGAAGGGCATGTGCATGGTTGTGGGCGTTGGCCTTCACAGTTTCTACATGTGTGGGTTAGAACATGAATCAGTCAAATTCACATGAACTTTTATCATTGTCTTCATTTTTTACAGCGTTGGTTCATGGTTGATGTGTTTTTTTACAGTGTTTTGACTCAGCGGTTTTTGTTTTTGTTTAATTTTTTTATAGCGTTAGTTCTTGAAGGTGTTTGTATCTGAGCTTCGTTCAACCTTTTTCAGCTGCTTTGATGTTCAGTTTCAGATTGGTCGTCCTTCATCGGGTTCAGGTCGCTGTGAAGTCGACACTGACCTGTGACCTTCAGTTTCAGGTTCCTCTGAATCACTCTTCTTGTGATTCTTCTTCCTCATCATGTGCTGTTTCTAAACTGTCTGGTGTTTTTTTTTTCTTTATTTTTTTGCTGTTTTTGGTTTTCCTTGGGTTCAAGCTCAGACTCATATGTGACTCATCATGAGTCTGCTTTTTCTTCATCTGGATCCCTTTATTGGAATGAACTTTCATGTGACTTTAAGACCAGGTTTGTCCTATAGATGGAATCATTTTGAGAACGTCATTCTAATATTTGAAGTTTGCTTTATTTGAACCATATCAGTCTTTATTTATAAAACAGATGCTGAATCATCCATTATTGAATGTACAGGTTTAAACATTCCGTACGTCGCAGACTTCAGACTCATTAAAAAACCTCAAACATGTTTTTATTGTGCGCATGTTTCAGTTCCACAACAAGCAAATGATGTAAAAAACAAACAAACAAACAAACAAAAAACAGCTGAGTTTTATTTACAGGCAAACTAGACCTGATGGAGGCGACAGACAGCCCCAACAAGGACCAGGAACCACAGGTTTAGAACCTCTGGTCTATAGAAGAATAATACAGACACTGAATATATTTAATGAGTCAAATATAATGGACAGAAGCTGAGAATGGGTGTAGAAAACACAGATGGTCACTCAGCGGTCAGTGGTTGAGTGTGTGGACACCACAGGTCAGCAGCAGCTCCTCAACTTCTGTATATGATTCACAGTTACAAAACTAGAAGCACTCGGAGAGCGCAGACCTCCGCCAAGGCTGATCAGTGGCGCCCCCCGTGGGCCCCCCCACCCCCGATCACCACCAAAATTTAATCATTTCTTCCTTATCCCATTTCCAACAAACCCTGAAAATTTCACCCAAATCTGTCCATAACTTTTTGAGTTATGTTGCACACTAACGGACAGACAAACAGACAAACAAACCCTGGCAAAAACATAACCTCCTTCGCGGAGGTAATAACAAAATAATTTAATTAGTTAACACGAGATAACGACCTTTGCTATCTCACGACAATAAAATAATATGTAAATCCAGGACCGTTCTGTAACAATCAACAGTAATAATAGAACCATCATTTCATACTGTCTGTTTTTACTGAGTCATGTTTCCACTTTTAGCTCGATGTTCTTTTCTCTTTGTTGAGTTAACGCTGCCTCCTGCTGTTCACACACTGTCATTACATCAGTAGAGGTTGACCCTGACAGACCCGAAGATGCTGCCAAATGAACTTTCTTCTGTATTGAACTTTTCTTCAGTGTTTTATCACCATTTATTCTAACTTTATTTTCACTGATCATGTAGATGTTCGTTAAAGCTCAGATTATTTTATCAGAAACAGAGAAAACAGAAGAAAAGGTGACTTTATAAGAACTCGTTCACTGATCATAAACCTAGTGTGTCCATCCACTGTCACTGATCAACTCCATGGGTTTTATTGGTGAATCATTTTTTTCAATTTGTTTTATTAATTTTGTTCATTTTATTGCTTGTTTTATTTCTTTTTCTTCACTTTACTTCAGTTTGTGGCTTATGTTCATGTTACTTATTACTTTATTTGTTTATTATAAATTTTCTTTCATTTTATTGATTATTGTGGTTGTTTTTTTGTTCATTTTGTTGCTTATTTTCTCCCATATTATGTATTATTTTGTAGTTTTTTTAAATTCATTTTTGTTCCAACTCCGTGGGTTTTACTGGTGAATCAATGTTGCAGAAGATGACAGTATTTCCAAACTCTTTGTTAACTTGATTATCTCACTGTATTGATCAGTTTAGTGGATCAGAAGTTGTGAAACAGTTTAGGTCAGTAGATGCTTTAGGTCACCAGTGGCTGTTTGGGTCTTTAAGGGTTAAATTTAATAAAATAAAACATGAGTTTAATAAAAGACGTGGATGTCATTTGCTAAACATCTGAATTTATCTTGGTTTTTGTTTAGATTTTTTTTTTTTTTTTTTTTTTTGTGTTTCTTGTCCATTAATCTCTCATCTTTGAACAATGTATAATTTCTTTTCTTTTTTTTTTGTATTTTTCTTTGAATGTGTATGTATTTAGTTTTTATTGTTTAAAGTATTTTTTGTTTCTTTCCTGTTAATGTCTTTTTTTTAAATTTATATTTATTCAGTGTATTTTTTTCCTTTTACCTTTTGATGACATTTTTTTTTATTTCTTGCCTGTTTTATTAGTTATATTCTATTTTGTTTTCTACTTTGTTTACATTCTATTTTTGTTTACTTGCGCTATTATTATTATTTACCCTGTTTTAAACACTTTTTTCCCCCACATAATCTTTTTATTCATATTTTATTTTTAAAATATATTTTCAGTTTGTTTGTTTGTTTTTTTAATTAATTAAAAAAAAAAAAAAAAACCCTTTTTCACATCATTTATTTATTTATTCATTTAATTTTATTCCTTTACCCAAGTTATCGGTTCTGTCCATCTCCGGAAGTTGAGCCCCGGAAGTGACGTCAGTCATAGAGGATCTATGACCACGTGACCGCGCGGTCAGCTGATATAAGTCGGTGTTTTTATGCTCGGTCATTGCTGCAGATCTGTGTTCAAACTTTGCGGTGAAACCATGCGGGGCTCTACGGTGTTTCTGTTCGTGTTGGCGGCGATTTTAGCGGCGACGAGCGACGCGTTGATCCGGTAAGAAACACAAACAAATAATAAAGAAGTAAACAACGGGTCTGTGAAGTTTACAGAGAAAACGAAGACGTGACAGAGTTTAGATGACATAGAAACTGTTCATCACCTTCATCTGTCTGTGATAAACATGAAATTAATCCAATAAAACACGGCTCATGTTTAGCACCTATTAGCACCTGTTAACGCTGCGGCTAAAGTCACGTGACCTGTGTGTTTTCTGTTTTGTGTGTTTGACCTTTGACCTGTTTCACTTTGAGCCAGGTCAGTTTTCTTCATCACATTAATATTTTTTCATCATCTGTGTCCATTTTAAAGGTGAATTTGAGTGAGTTATGTTTTTAATTGTTCGTAAAATGACAAACGCAAACAAACGTTGTTTTGAGGTCTTTAATTTTGTTTTCTTTGGCTTCAGTCTGAGTTTAATTCAACAACAGTTTTAATGAGATTATGAGCAGAACATGACGAACTTCTGACCAGTTTAGAGGAAGAATCTTTAAACTGTTAGATGAACATGTTCAACATCAGCACGTACGGATTCAAATCACATCATGGCACAAAATGAACAAATGTGCATAAAATGACATTAAAATATTAACGCAGAGAAATAATGATTCAAATGCACACGTGACTGGTTCAGCCTCTGCTCTGGAGTTCAGTCCAATGAAGCCGTTGTCATGGTGACAGACCTGGAATCAGCTGATTGATCTGGTGCCTGATGTGAAGCTTTTTTTGTTTGTTTGTTTTTTAAATCCTTAGTTGACCTTTGACCCTGTGGACGGAGAACCCCCCCACACACACACACACACATACACACCCCTCAGTGTTTCTCTGGTTGGTTCTGACCCGGTCCAGATCAGTCCTCTTCATCTGCTTCGTTCATGTTTCCCATCCTAGTAAAAACCAGTTCATGTGGAACGTTGCAGAATGCAGGAGATCTAACATATGGCCTCCGGCCTCCAAAGGGTCCGATCGGGTCCACGGATCAAAACAAACCAAACACTGAAGATATTAACAAGCACTGGATGTTGAACTGGTTCTAGTTCAGGTGCAATAATAACAGAATAAACTATAAATAATGACCAATTCAGTTTTTCTCTTTGTTTTAGTGAAAAAAAACCCCATAAAATTATGAAAATATTTACATTTACAAACTATCCTTTAATGATAAAATGTGAATGACTGGAACAAATATGAAGAACCTGAAACATCTAAAGTAAATCCAGTGGAATTGGACCAATATTCTACCTGTTATTAAATGTTTGGTGTCTTTGTAGATTCGACCATAAACATTTAGAAATAAGACGATGCAGAATATTGTTAAAATTGCACTGATTTTTGTAATTTCATTTTTTCGGGTTCTTCACCTCTTTTGTTGTAGTATTTAAATGTTTTCATAATTTAATGTCGTATTTTGTTTGCATTTGTCATTATTCCAAGGTTATTCTGTTATTATTGTAATAATAATAATAATAATAACAATAACAATAATGAGTCAAACATCATTTATTGCTAATATCTTCAGTGTCATTTTTGCATTTGTCAGATTGATCCCCTGTCCTGGATCGGACCCTGTGGGCCCGGTTCTGGCCCATGGACCGTATGTTGGACAGCCCTCCACATGAACCTCTGGGTGAACGCAGCATCATCGTCTGTGTTGACGGTTCACTGTGTTCTTTCAGTTTAGTTCTGGTTCTGCTGAGTTTCTGTTTGACAAACTTCTGGATTCTTCTGCTGATGCGGTGCTTTTCTTTTTCCTTCCATCAGCTGTTTGGGTCATGTGACCCGCTATGGTCATGTGATTTCATCAGTGAACCGTTTATTTAAGCTGTCTGATCATCAATAGTATCAGAATAATGATTAAATCAAACCCAGTTTAGACTCTGGTTTATCTGAATAATTCTCTGGATAAGCTGAACCTGGATCAGGTCCAGGTCTTCGTCTAATGGATCTAATGTCATGTATCAGGACGCCTCCACTAAAACACTTTCAAAGCTTAAATTTAAAACAATGACTGAAGTTACGTCTGAGTTTAATCTGGTTTTAAAGATGATTATGATTAAAACTGTTACAAAGAACTGAGCTGAGACTAAGACGTTAACAGACTGTAAACTGTGCCTTTAAATCGAACATCTTTCAGTTTTATTCTGATATTTGATTAAAAACATTCAGGGTTTGAAAACGGAAGAAAGTGGGAATAGAATAAACTTCTGTTTCTGAGGGAAACTTGGTATTTTCTGAAGGTGGGAAGCAAAAGCCACTTTAAGTCTGGATCTTTGACAGTTTTTGGGTTTATTTGTGAAAATTAGAGTTTAGTTGAAGGATTTTATTCCTAAAAATCCGACTGTTTTTGTCAAATACTTGATTCTTTTCTCATTTGTGTTTTAAGCCTCCATAGTTTGTAGGTTTCCACTTTAATATGAAAAATGAACCTGATCCACGTCTGTGAACTATAATAAATAAGTAAATGTAAAGATAGATAGATGTGTATTTGTGTGTTCCTTTAGGTTCCAGGTTCACATATTTCCGTCTCTAATAAATAAACCTTTTGAATCTAATGTTCGAATCTGTTGATCGATGGTGGACGTGGACCATAAACGTCCTGGTTCTAGTCCTCATTGGACCGGTTCTGATCCAGTCCGGTCCTGTATGTGGGTTGGGCCTGGTCTACACTGTAGCTCAACCCTGGTTTTCTGTTTTCCCAGAATCCCCTTGAAGAAGTTCCGGTCCATCCGACGTGAGCTGACTGACTCAGGGAACCAGATCGATGAGCTCCAGGCCAATGGTCGCTCCCTGAAGTACAACCTGGGCTTCCCATCCGCCGGGCCCACCCCCGAGACCCTGAAGAATTACCTGGACGTAAGGAACCCCTGTTCTGTTAACAAGGCGCTTCCACAAAGGACCCGTTGTTCTGACCCGTCGGCCTGAGCTTGGATCAGCACCGGGCCAGTCTGACCGGAATAATCCTCCACAGACTCAGATAGTCTGGGTTTAATGATCAGAACCTCATGATCAGAGCAGAACAACAGAACCATCAGTTTATTATTAGATCTGTTAAACATCAGCTGATCAGATCAATCAACAACTGGAATTATATTGGATCAATATTTCACAGCAGACAGTAGGTGAAGACACCGGGACAGAACCGGTTCTGTCTGTGGAACACATGAAATAAAATTTAAAAATACAGCTCCCGTTGGCACCTGTTAGCGCTTTAGCTAAAGTCAATCAATCAATCAATCAGAAAGCTCCGTCTGAACCCAAATCAAACAGAACCATCAACTGTTTCTACATTTGAACTGAAACAAAATCAAACTGATGATGTTCACGGTGGTTTTATCTTCATCAGTTCCAGAATCTTCTTTAACTGACATTAAATTAAACCCAGGGTCTGGTTTAAGTTTGTGTCTTAATCTGGATTGGTTTGGACCCGGACCGGGTTGAGGTTCTTCTCTGCAGTGAAGGAAACAGATTTGAGTCGTTTTAACCAAACTTGTGAAATCTGCTTTTGTTCTGCTTTTGTTTGGTTAAAAAGGAGAAACTGAAGACGATGTTTGGAAACGGTTTCAACAGACACTCGCATGACCCTCCGCAGGCAATCACATGACCCTCACGTTTGCTCACGTTTGTTCTCAGTGGCGTCTGTTTCAGACTCAAACACTGAGTCAGATTTAGTTTCATTCACTTGTTTAATGTTTATTTCCACAAAACAAACATTAAAGCCACTGGTGAAAAATGAAAGACCAGTCAGCGGTGTTCCGGTCCGGTTCTGACCTGTCCACTGTAGATGTCCCGGTCCCGTTCTCATGTCATCCTCTGGTCCAACGTCCAAACGTGTCGAACAGAAACAGGACGTGTGTGTTTGTTCAGACCCGGTGGATTAAACTAATCTGTTTGAATCCAGAACCTTTGGCTCCGCTCACTGTGACATCATCGTCCTGTTGTTTTTCTTGGCTTCAGTTGTTTTCTAAGTTCCTGTTGTGTTCTGTGTTGCTTCTAGGCCCAGTATTATGGGGACATCGGCCTGGGGACACCCCCCCAGCCCTTCACCGTGGTCTTCGACACCGGATCCTCCAACCTCTGGGTTCCGTCGGTCCACTGTTCTCTGACAGACATCGCCTGCCGTGAGTTCAGTCATTTAACGAGTTGATGGAACAGTCATCGTAATGAAGGTCCTCACATGGATCATGTTAGATTAACCCTTTCAGAACCGGAACCAGAACAGGACACTACAGAACACTATAGAATCACAGGACACCATAGAACCATAGAACACTATAGAACTCCATAGAACCCCATACAAACCTCCTGTCATGTTGTAGTCACATGACGGTCTGAGTCACGTCAGACACAGAACCATCAGCAGTGTCAAACAGGCACATCATGTGACCTGCACACGCTCACTGATCACAAGAAACAACATGTACAACCCCCCCCATGAAGAAAATAAACCCATGGTCATAATGTGGACTTTATGACTTTAAGATAGATGCCGTCAGTTCCATTATCATTGGTCATGTGATCATTAAAGCTTTAACCTGAACAGATGCATCATGGTCATGGTTGTAGACATTTAACTTTATCTTTTAGATGAATTAACAAAGAACAGATCAAAGGAAAAGGTTCTAAACTGGAACCTGACACTGGAAAAAATAGCACTGTCTGATAATGTTGAGATGTTAGCTTAGCTGTGTTAGCTTAGCTCTGTTTTTAGACTGAAACAGCCACAGTAAAACCACTAATCCCCTCTGTTATCTTAGCTGTGTTTCCTGTTGGTTTGTGTCGTCAATAACAGAATTAAAGATGTGTTTGAATCCAACAAACAAGGTCAGAACTGAACAGTTTAGTTTGAACGGAAATTTGGCAATGATAAGAATATCCCATAAGAACTGTATACCTTCTTAATCCTCTGAGTCCAACTTACCCGTGTAGAAGAAACACTGACATTTATGTCCAACTCCATTCATACATTTACAGCTGAGTCCAAAACAACCACTATTAGAACACTTCTCTTCTAGGACTCTGACAGTTGGTTCTTTAGGGTTCTCATTCTCCACTTGCCTGATTATAAACACTATGTGGACGCTGTAGGTCATCGTATCAGTATTGGACAGTTCTAAACCTGTCAATCTGTGGGTTTTTTTTTTTTTTCAGTTCTTCATCATAAATATAACTCACAGAAGTCGAGTACATATGTGAAGAACGGGACTGCGTTTGCCATCCAGTACGGATCAGGAAGTCTGTCCGGATACCTGAGCCAGGACACGTGCACGGTGAGGACACGTGCACGTCTCGTATTAACCCTGGGTCGTTCTGACCAGGTTCTGTCCGGGTTTTGACCATCCCGTGTTTGTGCGTGTGCAGATCGGCGACCTGTCCGTGCAGAAGCAGGTGTTTGGTGAAGCCACCAAGCAGCCGGGCGTGGCCTTCATCGCCGCCAAGTTCGACGGTATCCTGGGTATGGCGTACCCGCGGATCTCTGTGGATGGAGTGACGCCAGTGTTCGACAACATCATGAACCAGAAGAAGGTGGAGCAGAACGTCTTCTCCTTTTACCTGAACAGGTGAGGGCGGGGCAGGGGAACGGGCTTGTACAATCCCACTGTTATTTCAGCCCTTGGTTCTGGTTCTGGTTCTGGTTCTGGTCCGAACTCTGAACCCTGTTGGTGTTTGTCAGGAACCCAGACACAGAACCTGGCGGAGAACTGCTGCTTGGAGGAACCGACCCAAAGTACTACAGCGGAGACTTTAACTACGTGAACATCAGCCGACAGGCGTACTGGCAGATCCACATGGATGGGTAGGACGCAGTACTGATACACACAAGTACACAGTACTGATACACAGTATAAATACAGGCTACAAATGTGCAGTACAAATACACAGAGTACTGTTGAAGGCCTGGTACTGCACAGGTTTAACACCAAACTCAAAGAAAAGTACAAAATACTAATAAAAGTGTAAAAATATACAGATCTGAACAGAAGCACAAAGAAAATGAGTTAAAAGTATCAGAACCTTCAGTTGAACTCTGGTACCATAAGACGGGCCCCCTCTGGTACTGTAGGACGGCCCCTCTGGTACCGTTATGAACCAGTATTGTTCCATCAAACCCACATGATCCGTCTGCACATGCTCAGTTTCATCCAGGTCAAAACAGTTTCAGCAGAAAATGAAACTCAATGATTCAGTTTTTTTTTTCTTATCGTTTGTCTGATGCAGCATTGCCTTTAGAAACGGAAATATTTTTGAGAATATTTGTGATTGTGTGAAACTCATAATCTTTTTTTCTTCTCCTGTTCATGCCCATGCGGCGCTGACCTTTGACCCTGCATCTGTCCATCAGGATGGCGGTGGGCGGGCAGCTCAGTCTGTGTAAGGGCGGCTGCGAGGCCATCGTGGACACAGGGACGTCTCTGATCACAGGCCCGTCCGCCGAGGTCCGGGCACTGCAGAAAGCCATCGGAGCCACGCCCCTCATCCAGGGAGAGGTGAGCCAAAGACACACCCCCAGGGTTGGGGGTCGGCCCACATCAGAACACCAGCATCCTAAAGGGAAGATCAGCTGGTCTTGGGTCAGTTGGTCCTGGGTCAGCTGGTCCTAACACTGAACTCCCCCTCAATTTAAAGTGACCCTTCAGTCACTATTGCTGTTGCTGATGTAAACCCGGCTCAGAGTCACAGGGGTCGGGGGTCAGAGGTCAGGGTCGGCCTACGTCAGGATGAACCGTAGCAGTAAATGAAACCTGTTGAATTTCTTCAATAAAACAGGAAAAGGTTCAGTTTGAGTTTTTAGTTAAACATGTTTGTGACGTGTTTAGGTCTGAGTGGGAGTCCGTGACCTTTGACTTTTATGCCAGTAGAGGTCATCCCCTTGAATCTGTCCTGTACCAGTGTAGTTCTGTTCATCTCCTTCTGTCCTTTCGATGGAATGTGTCTGAGTTTTAATCCAGATCATCTTTAGTCTGAGTCGACTCGCCCTTTAATGGATGCAGATAACAGCCTTTTATTGGACATGATCTTATTCAGTCTGTTCTGTTTGGTTTGGGTCCATTTGTCCAGTCTGTTAGTTATGTCTTTGTCAGTGTCTGTTCTGTCTTTCTTTTCCAACCCTATGAAGAATAAGAATTTATTAATTTTAAAAGTCCCCTTTAGGCTTTATGTGTGCATGTGTGTTTTATTCAACTGCAAACAAGTAAATAAGAAAGGGTTCTACTGTTCAGAACAGAAAGGGTTCTTTCAGTCAGTACAGTCATAGAATTTGTTCCTACTGTTAAATTCAGTTTTTTCTGACGAGCAAAATAAAATTATAATTTTGGGAGAAAAAAGACCTGTTCTTTACGCACAAAACATGTACGAAACCATGGCCCAAGAACCAAGGTATGGACTGAACCGTTGGACCCTAGTCTGTAGGTGTTTTACATATAGACCAGAGGGATCTTAACTGAATTACCCATGATCCTTAGGGCTGAGGTGTGTGTGTGTTTTCAGTACATGGTGAACTGTGATAAGATCCCGTCGCTGCCTGTCATCACCTTTAACCTGGGAGGACAGTCGTACACACTGACTGGGGATCAGTACGTCCTGAAGGTAAGAGTTGAAATCGACCACCAGTGGGTGAGGCGTGCACACACACACACACACAAAAAGGGGGCTCTGTGGGAGTGAAGGAGTCTGGGTATTCACTGCTCAGATAAACAAACCAGAGCTGATGATGTCCTGAAGGAAACACATCAGAAATACAATCAGACCAGTCAAACACCTCAGATCATGTTCTATGATTGACGCCTTCCTGTGACGTTGTCCTTGTGATTGACAGGAGTCTCAGGCGGGAAAAACCATCTGTCTGAGTGGCTTCATGGGCCTGGACATCCCCGCCCCCGCTGGGCCCTTGTGGATTCTGGGAGATGTGTTCATTGGGCAGTACTACACCGTGTTTGACCGCGACAACAACCGTGTGGGCTTCGCAAAGTCCAAGTGAACAAGGCTCCGCCTCCTGCTGCCGGTGCCACGGGCTCCAGTTACTAGTTGTAGATGAATGCACTGATGTGGAGGGGGTGGAGTCTGAGAATGACTGGGATGGATGAGGGTGGGTGTCAGAGTGGATCTGATCTGTCGGGTGATGTGATTGATTATCAGCTGATTGTTGTTGTTTTTTCAGCTCATGCTTTCTTGAATCAGGGACCTGTTTTAACTCTTTTAGTCGACGTTGGTCCATCGATACTGACTCTACATATGATCGACCTGAACAAATAAACCCTTTTTAAAACACTCTGTTGTTTCTTCTGTCATTGATTGAAGGGCACTCATCTACTCACACAAAGGTCAAAGGTCATGGACTCCATACCCCTCCTTCAACCACCACCTTACAGTGGGGGGGGTTTGAGTGCCTGAATGACCCTTGAAGCTGTGTTGCTGGGGGCGACCAGCTCCTGGTCAGGTCTCCCAAGGCACCGGGTCAGACCCATGTGGTAGAACCCGGTTCCGCTGGCCCGGATCAGGGTCACCAGAGCCCCACCCTGGAACCAGGCCTGGGGGAGGGGCTTCTCGGCAGGTGCCTGGTGGCCAGGTCTTTGCCCACTGGACTGTCGCCCTGTGGACCCGCCCCCTACGGAAGGACCCCTACAGGTCTGGATTAAACCGGTCAGTATCTGTGTCAAATCTGAATTTAAACCAAACCATGAGTTTCCATAAACTGGACTGAGGGGGTGTGTGTGTGTGGTTTTTTTTGGGGGGGGGGGCTGTAGGGCACGACTGTAATAAACAGTAGAAGAAGTAGAACATTGTGTTTTCTGTTCATGTTAGACCTGGGTCTAAAGTTTAGATTCTCCACAGTTCAGTTTATTTTACAGTATTAATAAACAGCTAGGGGCGACACGGTGGTGCAGTGGTTAGCACTTGTGCCTCACGGCAAGAAGGTCCTGGGTTCGATTCCAACACCAGTCGACGGGGGGTGGGACCTTTCTGTGTGGAGTTTGCATGTTCTCCCCGTGTCTGCGTGGGTTCTCTCCGGGTACTCCGGCTTCCTCCCACCATCCAAACACATGCACTGATAGGTTAATTGGTTAATCTAAATTGCCCATAGGTGTGAATGTGAGAGTGATTGTTTGTCTCTATATGTTCAGCCCTGTGATGAACTGGCAACTTGTCCAGGGTGTACCCCGCCTTTGCCCCTATGTAGCTGGGATAGGCTCCAAGCGACCCCCGTGACCCTAGTGAGGATAAAGCGGGTTCAGAAAATGAATGAATGAACAACTAAACAGAATGAAGCTCTGTTCAGATGCAGGTAAATGTGTCCATATGTGACCTAGATCTGATCTGATACAGTCTGAACAGCACTAATCTGACCCAGACCACTTTCATATGCAGTCCGAAATCTGCCCTGGACCACTTTTATATGTGGTCCTGAATCTGACCCAGACCACTTTCACATGTGGTCCTAAATCTGATATAGATCTGATATTTTCCAATGTGACTTCAGTTTCAACGTCCTGGTTGCATTTATCTGACCTTTATGTCATTGAAATGCAAACAAACGTCCCAGTTGTTCATCCCAGTTGTTTGTTGGAGCAGAGGAAAACCGTATTTCCTTCTGTAAACACAGTGTGTCTGCGTGGTCTCGTATTCCATCAGGACCTCTTTAGTGCATGTGGGTCACTTCAGGGTCACATTCAGTTCAGACTCAAAACTGAAAGAAGTCGCATTTAATGTGAAATATGAACCAACACACAAAAAAATCCAAATTGTGCATTAGACCTGCTGTGAACAGAGCCTTAGATGGAGGATAATGGGACTAAGACCTGTATGGTGTAATGAGGTCACATGACTGGCCAGTTCCACCGTGAATTATTCTCTTGTTCTCTCTTGTGCACAGGTAAAAAAACAGTTTCCTGTAAATGTGACCTGATGGAGTTCAGTTTGTATTTGATCCATAAACTAAAACAGTAAATGTTCTAAACTACAGGTTTTTCCTTTTACTGAGGCATCTTTGGTTCCTTTAGTTCTTGTGGTTCTTCAGTTCTAAACTGAACAGGTTCATTCTCCTCCATTTTAATCTAAAACTGAAAAATGAAAGCTTTCCTTCTTTTGATGCACATGTAACTTGTTCCTATTGAAGTAAAGGTCACCTCGAGTGAAAATGTTTTGTCACATTGGAAAAATTAAAACCTTAACATTAAATCCAATAATACAAACGTGTGTGTGTTTTCATCTACATCAGTTTGAACTCGGATCGGTGATGATGCATTTTCCACCATCGTACGTTTGTATCTTCTACATAATGAGGATGTGAAGGCTTTGAGTCACACTTTATTATCCCTGAACATGAACACAGAATGTACAAAGTGAATGGTTACATCACATGTTCATCAAAGACAGATGGAGCCTCTGAAGGCTGTTAATGTTCAGTAGTTGTTTCACTGCTGGTTCAGATTAGTGACGTTGGTATAAAAGTGCAGAAAAAAACCTCATCCGTTTGTTTGGACAATGATCAACATGAAAGATTGAACACAGAAGTAAAAGACTCAGACCAGACACGGCGTTCAGTCTGCAGTGAGCGTAGAAAATCCACTTGTACACTGTAAAAAGTTCACACTCATATGACCCTACACTGTAAAAAAAAACTCAGGTCTACATGGTCTGTCCATGTTTACTGTTGGGGGTTAAAATGGTCCAACACTGACCCCAGACCTGCTTCAGGGTCCAGGATCACGAAGCAGGTTCATCTGACCCAGGATCAGTTTCTGGGTTTCACAGTTAATCTGGTGTCATGGCAACAAACCTGTGTATTATGGATTTAAAAAAGGAAAAACTACTGTAAAATAAACACAGATGGAGACGCTCGTCAATAATCAATAATCAAACTATGCTTTTGGAGTTAATATTGAAATTCAGGATTTTTCACAGTTTTCATGAATCACAGATTTAGGTAATGAATTAAGCCCCGCCCATATCACACAGGACCAATCAGATAAGAGGTTCTGGAGCATCCATCCCATAGTCCTAGGCTGAGGTGGACTCCCATGATGCCCCTCTTCTCCTCTGTCTAACTTTGTGTCTTCTGTTTTTTGTAGTTTGTTCCTGTTCTATTCTGCAGGTATCTCTGCTTCTGGTTCTGGTGGTTCCTGATGTGGTTCTGGACTCCATCCACTAACCCCCAGTGGTCGAGGCAGATAGACACCGACCCAGACCTGAGTGGGCGGGTCACTCATGTCTATTCCAGATTATGTTCCAGGTGAAAAAAAGCATCCATGTTGGTGTAGAATTAAAGCTCAAAACCCGGGTTGAACCTGAACATATCATGACCCGCTTCGTGATTTGGACCCTGGACGGCTTTACTTTGACAGAATATAAAACATTTATATTTGTGTTTTGTGAAACTATCACATAAAGACGTGTAACATCAGGACATGATCTGGACTGTGGAATTTACACTGTAAAAAAATTCTTTTCAGTTCTGTTTAAACAATCGTACACTGCAAAAAGTTACACAGTGGAATCTCACAGTAGAAACAGAAAAACCTTTGTGTCCTTGAACGTGACATCGAGGTCGACTCGTTTCCAAAAAGTGGCATCAGTTCAGTTTTTCCACCCCAGCCGAGTCTGACCCCTGACCCCTGAACCCAGACCTGTGACCCCAGAGCCCTGACCCCTAACCTCCGACCCCAGACCTGTGACCCCTAACCCTTGACCCCTGACCCCATACCCCTGACCTCTCACCCCTTACCCTTGACCCTTGACCCCTGTTCTGCTGCTGTCAGCCCTCCTGCTTCTTGTTTTCCTTCTCTGTATCTGGACCGGTGTTGTCCCGGTCCTGGTCCTGTTCCTCCATGTTCTGGTTCTCCTCCCTCAGTGGGGCGGCCGGGTCTCGGACCACACCGTCCATCTCCCCCTCCCCCTCCGGCTCCTCCTCCGGCTCCTCCTCCACCCGGCCCACGGTGTCGGGGATGATCTCCACCTCGATGTCAGATGAGTCTTCGCTCTCCTTGAACCACACCGTCTTTTGCCCCTCCCTCCGCCGCTGTTTGCTCAGGATGGACCTGGCGCCGTAGTCGTCATCGTTGTCGCCCCGCCCCCCCCTCGCTGAGCGGACCGCCGGGCTACCTTTGGGGACGTGGTTGGAGTAGACGCCGCAGGAGGAGCAGTGGCGGCTCCGCCTCTCCAGGGGGATGACCCTGCCGCGGGCCGAGGGGGCAGAGCTGCGGCGGGGCAGCGCGTCGTTCCATCGCCGGCCTCGGGCAGCATCGGCCTCGTTCTGGAAGCCGTCGTTGGTGTACTGGAGCGAGTCTCTGTGTCCGGACCGGACCGGGGGGGTCGCGAAGCAGGGGCCCAGACACTGAACACAGAGGACACCTGTTAGAGCTCCACCAATCACACATCACCATAACGGCACCATATTTACACCAGCACCACCGTTCTGCCCATGTGCAGAGCGTCTATCTGATGTCAGTTCTAATCACAGGAACACAGTCATATGTCATAGAACATGTGATAAAATCCAGAATCAGCTGATCCTGTGTCTTGATATTCAGCTCCGCCCCCACTGGTCGTCTGTCACATGACATTGACCGACGCTTTATCAGAACTGATCAGATTCAATGGGTCCAATTTTTAATCCTTAAACCTTTAATTAGATAAATTTAATCAAATGACCAAAGTTCTGTTTATCTGATGTTTTAATGTATGCCATAGTCTAATTACACATACATGTTAGTTTTTTGGGGGAGAGTTCTTTTGGTTATTTTTTTTTTTCATTTCCTTCATTATTTTCCCCATTTTGTTCAATATTTTCTTGATTTTTATTCATTTTGTTCAATATTTTATTCATTTTTGTTCATTTTGCTCATTATTTTATTCATTTTTGTTCATTATTTTATTCAATTTCATTCATTTTGTTGTTTATTTTATTCATTGTTTGTCATTTTAATCATTATTTCTCCATTTGTTTTCCACATATGTAGTAGTTTGTGTCCAGTAAATAGAACCTGTAAAGTCTGAGGGATCTAAAGTTTCGTTCTTCTGACCTCACAGATTTTGTCGACGCCTCCATTTCCCTTCAGTAAACGTGAAAGCAGAAATCCGATGACAATGAGGCAGAGCACCAGCAGGGCGGCCATGACCAGGCCCAGCAGCGCCATGTCTCCGGGTCGGTACCCGGTGTTGGACGGGGACGGGATGGCCACGGCTGCAGACGACAAACAGGTAGAACATCAGACCAACAGGGAGAACCCAGCAGGGTTGTGGTTTAGACCCAGGTGGACTGAAATAGTCCTAAAATGAAGCTAATATTAGTTAATATCCACTCCTACTGGTCCTATTGGTCCTACTGGTCCTACTAGTCCTGCTGGTCCTACTAAATTCCCACTGGTCCTACTGGTCCCACTGGTACTACTGGTCCTACTAGTACTACTGGTCCTATTAGTCCTACTGGTCCTACTAAAACTACATTCACATGTTGAAGGTTGAGTTTGAGGTCGATTTGTTGTTTTAAGATGGAAGAAGGATTAATGGAACACAAACGTATGATGACAGAAGATTATTGTAACTTAATATGACTTTTATAGATTCTGAAGAAGCACAAAACTGACTGATTTATATTTAGAATTACATTACAATAAATGATCACCATGAAATGTTTGAAGAAACAATGGAGCAGGTTTGTAATGGAGGCTGATGATGGTGATGGGGACGAGAACGCCTATGTGGAGACCCAATCCAGACCAAGACCATAAAACCAAGTCTGTTTAATGTGGGCCCAGTTAATCCACAGTTGGACCTACAGACTAACCTAGACTGGGAACTGCTTATCAGAGCGGTCTGGAACATTCTACTGAACCTCTTCATCTGAACTTCACTGTCATTAAAACGATCCCCACCATGTGCATCATCTTCTGCCAATTCTACCAAACTGCTTCAACAGCGCTGCTGTCATGAACACGTTAAACCCACCCTGTTTCCCAGACATGATTTCACACTGTCTAGAACTCACAGAAGATGCAGAACCATGGATCTGAACCAGGTCCTTAGAGACTTTTTGGGTTAAACTTGGAAGTAAGTGGGCCCTTGATATTAATCATCAAGTTGACAGACGTTTATTCTGCCTTTCTCGTTTGCATTTCTAATTATCATGCACCTTTCAACAAGACATGCAATGACCTGTCAATCAACTGGGGTGGCACCGGCACCTGAAGAGGTGTCCAATCAGGTTCCAGAGGTGGCCAGTGCTAGTTAGCAATATTTTCCTGGGCATGACCTGCCCTACTCTGCCTCTGATTGGTTCATCAGTCCTCATTCCTAAAGTTTACCAATCTAATCAGTGAAGGCATTGAGTACTAGCCAGTTAGAGGCAGAATAGAGCGGGTTATGGATTCACCATCCCAGGGGAAAAAATAGGCCATTTGGGCAGCTCTACTTCTTCTACTGTTTGTTAGACTTATATGTGATGTGGCCTACAGCGCCACCTTCTGGAGACACCACACATCTGATTATTGACTCCAAACCGGTTTATAGAAATTCTCCTCATATTGGACGTGTTCCGGCGTTGGTACCTGGAATGACCTGAACAGACAGAGCTGCTGTTCCAAACTCCCCCGTTGTTGAATCCACGGCTCTGAGCTGCAAAAACAGACACGGCTCAGCGTTAGAACCTGTCAATGAAGTGACCATGGGTGGAACTGGACTCTGTTCTCATGTTCATTCACCTGCAAAGCGAACGATTCTGTCTTCACGACTCTCTTCAGGACCACAAAGCCGTCAGACGTCACGTTGACATAGCTGCTGTACTGAACCTCGTACTTAACGTCTGGATTCACGCCCTGACACGACCAGATATAGAACCACATTTACAACAGAACCCTGCTAGAACACAGGTCAATGGGATCAGCATCAACAAACATATACAGCCCCTGAATGACCCACCACAACCTGGAAACACCCTGGAAACACTTTAAAAACACCCTGAAAACATTCTAGAAACACCCTGGAAACACTCTGGAAACACTCTGAAAACATTCTAGAAACCCCCTGAAAACCCCCTGGAAACACTCTGAAAACATTCTAGAAACACCCTGAAAACACCCTAAAAACACCCTGGAAACATTCTGAAAACACTCTTGAAACACCCTGTAAACACTCTAGAAACACCCTGAAAACACTCTTAAAAACACCCTGAAAACACTCTAGAAAAACCCTGGAAACACCCAGAAAACATGCTAGAAACACCCTGAAAACATTCTAGAAACACCCTGAAAACATTCTAGAAACACCCTGAAAACACTCTAGAAACACCCTGGAAATGCCCTGAAAACACCCTGGAAACACTCTGAAAACATTCTAGAAACACCCTGAAAACCCCCTGGAAACACTCTGAAAACATTCTAGAAACACCCTGAAAACACCCTAAAAACACCCTGGAAACATTCTGAAAACACTCTTGAAACACCCTGTAAACACTCTAGAAACACCCTGAAAACACTCTTAAAAACACCCTGAAAACACTCTAGAAAAACCCTGGAAACACCCAGAAAACATGCTAGAAACACCCTGAAAACATTCTAGAAACACCCTGAAAACATTCTAGAAACACCCTGAAAACATTCTAGAAACACCCTGAAAACACTCTAGAAACACCCTGGAAATGCCCTGAAAACACCCTGGAAACATCCTTAAAAACACTATAGAAAGACTCTAGAAATGCCCTGAAAACAGCCTAAAAACACCCTGAAAACACACAGAAAACACTTTTAAAAAACACCCTGGTAACACCATGGAAACACTTCTAAAAAAACACCCTAAAAACACTCTAAAAATACCCTGAAAACACTCTAGAAACACCCTGAAAACACCCTGGAAACACTTTAAAAAAAACACCCTGAAAATATTTTAAAACACCCTGGAAACACCCTGAAAACATCCTGGAAACAATCTGAAAACATCTGGAATAATCCTGAAAACACATTTGAAGTGTTGAGGGTGGTGTTTGTTGGGGTGTTGCTGGTCGCATTTTTTGTGGTGTTTGTTTGGGTGCTGACAGTGGCGTTTGTTGGGGCATTGATGGTAACATTTGTTGGGGCATTGACGGTGGCGTTTGTTGGAGTGGTGGCATTTGATGGGGTGTTGGTGGTGGTGTTGGTTGGGGCGCTGACGATGGCATATGTTTTGGCATTGGTTGGGGTGTTGACGGTGGCATTTTTTAAGGCACTGGTGAGGCCGTTTATTGGGGTGTTGATGGTAACGTTCGTTGGGGTGTTGATGGTAACGTTTGTTGGGGTATGGACTGGTATTTGTTGGGATGTTGATGGTGGTGTTTGTTGGGGGTGTTGATAGTGGCGTTTGTTGGGGTGCTGACGGTGGTGTTTTTTAGGGCGTTGGCGGTAGCCTTTGTTGGGCATTGATGGTGGTGTTGACAAACTCACGGTGGCGAAGTCCTCGTCGCGGGCGCGGACCCTGAATGGTCGGTTTGTGCTCCTGTCGCGGAGGATCATACTCTCTGGAGCCGAGTTACTGTAAATGAATCCTTCATATCGTTCCTTCTCAAAGCGAGGAGGGTTCCTGCTCTTTTTCATCACCTCAATGGTCACCTGAGTCACAGCGAATTGGTCTCTGTTGGTCACCTGCGATGCCTGAAGGGGGTGCAAGTCAAGAGTTAAACCAGGTTTTACTGTGTGTTGTTTTCAATGAACTATGGATCAATTGGTGCATATTTACGATGACGGTGAGTGTTATTGGACCCAGGATGTCTGCAGCTTTAGCCATGCTGATGTTCCCTGATTCTTCATCAATTTGGAAGATGTTCCCCTCATTTCCTGAACACAGAAGAAGGAACAGCAACACATGAAGAAGATGACAACAATGACCACAACAAAGACAATCAATGTGGAGATAAACTCCTAATAAAACTTAACAAACTACAGACACAAACCCAACAAAAAAATCTCACAATTTTCAAGTCCTTCTTTTCTTAAAGTGTGCAGTAGTTTCTGCTGCAGTTATCATAACACCACCTGCTGTTGTGGAGAGGAACTGACATTTGGATTCACTGAGAACACTTGTATAATTTACTTTAAAAAGTCCTACTATTAGCACAAGCAATTTAAGCAAATGTGTAACAGCAAGTGGAACTCAGTCATAAAATGTAAATACTGGACTAAATTACTTTAAAACTGAAGTAAAAATACTGAAGTTTAATTTTTTGTGGTTTTTTTTTTTGTGTTTTCAGTGATTAGTTTCTGTGCAAATTAACATCTGGATTAAATTCATTAAATAAATCGACTTCAGGGAGACGTTATCTTTCTGTTTTCTAGTCTCGTTCCTAGTCACGGTTTTTATTTTAGACTAAGTTTCTGGTTTTGTCTCTTCATGGATGAACCTTCGGATCCTTGTCTTCATGTTTCTATCTAATGGATAATGTTGAGATGAAGCCATCAAACTGACCTCTGAGGATTTTGTAGCTGATCTGTTCGCTCCGGTTCTTGTCTCCATCTTTGGCAAAAACCGGTCCAGGTTCCAGGACCAGAGGACCGTCCTGAGAGTGAAACCAGCTGTTACTGTCTGGACATGACAACGTCCACCTCACATCCACTTCATGTCCACCTGCAGATGCTTCTGGAACATCTGAGGAGCTTTCAAAGAGTTATAAGTGCTGCAAGCCCATTTGTATCACTAACAACAGAGGATGAAAACAAAACCACTGAGTGTCACCGGTCCACTGGCACCAAAGCAGAAGACAAACAAGCTACAACAAACAACTGGAACTGGCTCTTCACTGACCTCTGACCCTTTTATGACTAACCTCTGACTCCTGGGGACTGCCCTCTGACCCCTGTAGACTGACCCCTGACCCCTTGGGGACTGATCCCTGACCCCTTTAGGCTGACCTTTGACCCCTGGGGACTGACCTCCCTCTCGGTGAGGTTGACCTTCCCTCGGTAGCCGCCGCTCACACACAGTTTGCTGATGCCAAGGTTGGTCCTGATGCAGGGCTGGAACCACGGCGGCCGGTTGTCCACGTCCTTTACGTTCACTGTGATGGTTGCCACTGATGTGAAGAACGGTTTGTTGGAGGCCGAGCCGTTGAATGTGTCCTGAGATGTTTGTCACAGGTCAAAGGTCAAACAGAGCAGAGCGCAGTATTGGGATGTGGACGATGGGTTCGTACCTGCACATGTAGAACCAGAGAGATCTTTTGCACCGAGTCATAGTCGATGATGCTTTTGACCACGATCTTTGGACTGTTGATGTTTTCCAGGCGGAAATATTTATCCTGGTTTAAGAAAGAGTTTACAGACACATTATAGTCACTGGTGATAAAGTTGTCCCGTAGTCACTAAAGTTGTGGCATTTATTAGAGGAAGTTCTTGAAGAGTCCTCGGAGGTTTGTTAAAGATCTTAAAGTTGTTTAACAGGTTGAAAGAGTCTTAGATTTAGACCAGTTCAGGAGGTTTTAGAGTCAGTTCTACAGACAGAGGACTGCTGAAGTCATTAAAAAGTTTAGAGTTAGTTCAATAGTTGTCAAGAACAGAAGAAGGTTTCAGAATGTGAGGAGGTTTCAGAGTTACTGGAGCTGCAGGCTTATGTAAACACTGATTCTGGTTCTGAAGAGGTTAACTGGACTTTAAGGATGCCTTTTAATTGGATTTCATGAAGGTTTTATTGTGTTTTACTGATGCTGGACTTAAACTCTGGTGTTCTGGTGACTTGGTACCGTTGCCGGTTCCAGGCGGTAGAACAGCGGATCCGAGTCCACGTCCGTAGCCTGGATGAGTCCGACGCTGGCGTTCACCGGAGTCAACTGTGGAAATGAAACCGACCTCAGCATCAACCGCCACCGACGCACGACCACCAGTAAAACATGCACTGACCTCGTTCACGTCCAGGATGTAGTGGTTCTGGGCAAAGTTGGGAGGGTTGTCATTGATGTTTTCCACCAGAACCTCCACGGACTCGTTGACCTGAAGGAGGCGCTGACGTTAATGTGCATCTATGAATGTGGAGTTAAAAAACAAACTGGTTCGTGTAATGTTGAACTCACTGATCTGGAATCAGCTCTGCACTGCAGCCAAACCGTCAGGACGGAACTGGACAAAGACTGGAGGACAGGGGACAGTTAGGACCCCAACACAACAACCTCTGACCTTTGACCTTGAGTCTAAATATAACTGATATTAATCAACCTGGAACGAAAAAACACTTTCTTCAATTGTTAAATGAATAAGAACCTGATAGAACCTGGATGAAATGGGGTGGGTGGGACTGGGTCTGGGGTTGATACGGGTCTGGGATGGCATGGGGTCTAGGGTTGAACTGAATCTGGGGTGGAACCGGGACTGGGGTGGGACCAAGTCTGGGGTCTCACCTCGTAGTCCAGGCCTCTCTTGACCATCAGGACATTCCCGTTCAGGTAAAACAGGTCTTCAGGGTTCACGGTCAGGGTCAGGGTTGGGGGCGGGTCCAGGTCAATGTTGGTGCTGATCTCCACCACGGTGACATCGGCTGTGTTGTTCTCAGCGATGGACACGGGACCCGGAGGAACCACACAAACTGGACCACAAACAAACATAAATATGACCCGGTAGAAAAACAGAACCAGTACCAGAACCAGAGGAACCACGCAAACTGGACCACAAAAAACATACACATGACCTGGCAGAAAACAGATCCTAAGGAACCACATAAACTGAACCCAAAACAAAAAAAAAACGGGTAAAAAAAAACAAAGCAACTAGAACCAGAGGAACTAGAACCAGAGAAAGCAGAACCAGAGGAACCAGAACCATGGGTCTGGGTTTCCTTGAATTCATCTGAATCATCTGTAAATATTATTTTCCATCATTTTATTTCATTACATTAAAACTGAATTGAACTGAAACTAGGGAGGGGGGCTTATTTCAGGAAAATTTTCAGATTCAACTTTAGCCCAGATTTTCTAATGCTCCCATGTCTTGGGAATACAAAAATGTGAAGAAGTTAAAATCAAGCCCAAACCCCCCCACCCCAAAAATTACTTTTTCAATACTAAAAACGTAGTTTTTTTGGCAAATTTCAAACCTTCTCCACTTTTGATAAAGTACAATGTAGCAATATGCTCATGCTGGGCCCTTAAATGTTTTTTTATGAGACATGTCATGTCTTAAGAGTGCTTTGCACTACAAAAGGTGTAGTGTCAAGGTCAAATTATAGGTCAAAGGTCACCCAAATGGTCAAAAATGGATATTTCATGGAATTAAGCTGTTAATGTGGGTTCTTCAAAATGCTTGGCTCAGGTTCTCTCCTCAGAACCTATTGACCACAAATAAATAAACTTTTATTTATTTATTTACTTACTTACTTATTTCTTTCTTTCTTTATTTTTAAAAAATTAACTATTGACCACTAGCAACTTCCATTCAATAAGACACATTAAACAGAACTATTTACTCAATGTATTATCCATATAGACATGTCAAAAAGAACAAACGGTAATTTCACATGACTTTGCAATTTAAATGAATATGTCCCACTGTGGGTGACACGGTGGTGCAGTGGATAGCACTGGTGCCTCACAGCAAGAAGGTCCTGGGTTCGATTCCAACACCAGTCGATGGGGGTGGGACCTTTCTGTGCGGAGTTTACATGTTCTCCCCGTGTCTGCGTGGGTTCTCTCCAGGTACTCTGGCTCCTCCCACCATCCAAACACATGCACTGATAGGTTAATGGGTTAATCTAAATCGCCCATAGGTGTGAATGTGTGAGTGATTGTTTGTCTCTATATGTTCAGCCCTGCGATGAACTGGTGAAATGTCCAGGGTGTAGCCCGCCTTTACCTATAAGTAGCTGGGATAGGCTCCAAGCGAGCCCCGTGACCCTAGTGAGGATAAAGCAGGTTCAGAAAATGAATGAATGAAGTGTTAGTGATTCCCGCCAAAATGTGTGTTAGTGTTTCCCGCCACACTAATGGCAGCAAATTCAAATGGAATGTACGTGTTGCAATATTTCTTCTCTAATGTGGCTTTGAAAGGGCCAAAGGCCTCGGGGGATCCCACCAGGAAACCAGAGGAAAGAGAACTGAGGACATATTTGATAAAATGTTGGAATGGTATGAATTTTTGAAAAAACTAGGCATTTTGGTGACCTTTAACCTACAACATGACCTTGACATTAGACTTTTCATAGTACAAAGTACTCTTACGATACAATATGGCACTTACAAGATCATTAAATGGCCCATCATGAACATATTTATACATTGCACTGGACAAAAGAGTGGAGAAGCTGTGAAAGTTGTGATTTTCAGAGTTAAAAAAGTAATTTTCGGGGTGGGGGGGGGTTTTGGATGAAAATTTCAAAAAAATTACACAGGAGTGCTTAGAACAGTTTGTTGCATCAGAAAATCAGGGCTAATGTGATATTTGATATTAACCCCCCCCACACACACACACACACTGAAACAGGAACAAACATCAAGAAAAAAATGATGAAACTCAGTCTGAAACGAAAACGAAACACGATGACGATTCAGTTCAGACTGAAGTTAACGAAGTTAACAAAGACAATGAAAGTACTTTTACTTCAGTTCAACCTCAGTATTTGTACTGTTACTACAGTTCAACCTCTGTATTTGTACTGTTACTACAGTTCAACCTCTGTATTTGTACTGTTACTACAGTTCAACCTCAGTATTTGTACTTTTACTATCGTTAAACTTCAATATTTGTACTTTTACTACAGTTCAACCTTAGTATTTGTACTTTTACTGCAGTTCAACCTTAGTATTTGTACTTTTACTGCAGTTCAACCTCGGTATTTGTACTTTTACTGCAGTTCAGCCTCAGTACTTGTACTTTTACTACAGTTCAACCTCAGTACTTGTACTTTTACTGTAGTTCAACCTCAGTATTTGTACTTTTACTGTAGTTCAACCTCATTACTTATACTTTTACTACAGTTCAACCTCAGTGTTTGTACTTTTACTGCAGTTCAACCTCAGTATTTGTACTTTTACTACAGTTCAACCTCAGTATTTGTACTTTTACTACAGTTAAACCTCAGTATTTGTGCTTTTACTGCAGTTCAACCTCAGTACTTGTACTTTTACTACAGTTCAACCTCAGTGTTTGTACTTTTACTGCAGTTCAACCTAAGTATTTATACTTTTACTACAGGTCAACCTCAATACTTGTACTTTTAGTACAGTTAAACCTCAGTACTTGTACTTTTACTACAGTTCAACCTCAATACTTGTACTTTTAGTACAGTTAAACCTCAGTACTTGTACTTTTACTATCCATCACTCATCCGTCAGATAATTCACCTCAGATCCATTAAAACTAAAACATGTTGTAAAATGTCACATGAAAATGTTCAGATGTGGTACCATGGTCCCCGGTCTCCCCTATGAGGAAACAAGTGTAAAAATAAACATGATGTAACAAGATGAAACTAAAGGACGAGGACTGAATCAGACCAAATAATCCCAAACAGATGGATTAGAGTCTTTTCTCACATATTTATAATGTTTTACAGATTAATTTAAACCAATTAATTCAGATTTAATTGTATTTAATTCAAACTCTTCACACACAAACACAGATTCAGCTTCAGTAAACATATGTTGTTTCCTTGAAATCATCAGTGTTTATGGGATGTTTCTGTCTTTTTAACTCCCTTCTATGTCTTACACTGTTTCAGTTTGATTAGAATATGAAACAGAAACATTAACTTCCATGCCTCAAAATCATCTGTGAATGGAACGATTGGCCTCGGTCTCCCCTACAACAGCAGTGAAAACAGTCAGATTTAAGGTTTAATAAACTAAACGAAATGAAATGAACAGGACGTTAAAGTCAAAAGTGGACAAATCCAGTGTGAGTTTCGTCTTTCATGTCCTTCAGTCCAACCTATGTCAGAACCCAGGCCTGTCCTCTGATCTCCCATCATGCCCCTCTGCTCCTCGCCGTCCCGACCGTACTCACGTCTTTGGGTCCGACAGATGGTGGCGAGGCCGAGGCAGACGGCGCCGAGCAGCAGGGCATCCGCGGGCCGGCGCTCCGGTTTCACGTCCATGTCCCCAACGCCAGCAGAGACGAATGGAGGCCGAGGAGGACGAGGAGGACGAGGCACCAGCTGGTACTCGGACATAAAGGCCCGTCTGTGCTCGCCTCAGTGGGAGTCAACTACAGACGCAATGTTTGTGACTTCATGTTACGGCCGCGTACTGCATTAAGCGCCGCACGCCGCCCACACGCATACTTGCATCTGTTTGAGCTGATTCAGGCCCGTTCTGTCCTGCACCGACGCCCCGGTGCATGCTGGGAGGAATGTCTGCATCTGGACACAAACACAAACAAGCACCGGGTCCAACACACCTGGAAAAGACTGACGGGTTTAGAGATGATGATTTAAGATGAAAATGATGGACAGAATAAGAAGAACAAAACAGGATGACGTCAACAAACGACACAAACACAGAAGGAACCGGATGGACTGAAGGTGGACAAGGGAGTCTTGTACCATGGTCCCCGGTCTCCCCTACGAGGAAACAGCCCTAAAAACAAACAACAACATGACGCAAGGAGATGAAACAAAAGGACAAAATAATCCCAAACAGACAGATCGGAGTCTGTTCTCACATATTTAGAGTGTTTTACAGATTGATTTAAACCAATTAATTCAGATTTAATTGTATTTAATTCAAACTCCTCACACACAAAAACAGATTCAGCTTCAGTAAATATATGTTGTTTCCTTGAAATCATCAGTGTTTATGGGATGTTTCTGTCTTTTTAACACCCTTCTATGTCTTACACTGTTTCAGTTTGATTAGAATATGAAACAGAAACATTAACTTCATACCTCAAAATTGTCTGTGAATGGAACGATTGGCCCCGGTCTTCCCTACAACAGCAGCGAAAACAGTCAGATTTAAGGTTTGATAAACAAAAGTAAACTAAACTAAATTAAAGGACATTAAAGAGTCACCTTTACATTTGGACATTAAATAAATACGAATAAAAATCTGAAACATTCATTGGAACAAAATGTTACATCAAACATGAACTTTTTACATTTTTACAGTAAAATCACAATAAAATTTTCAGACGCTAAATTTTTACTGGTTATTATTAGTTTCAGATTTTTGTTTTACTTTAGTTTAGTATAGATTACATTAGATTAGTTTAATTTTGATTAGATTAGTTTACGTTAGTTTAGATTTATATTAGTTTATTTTAGATTAGTTTAGATTACATTTGATTAGATTAGAGTAGATTACATTAGTTTAGTTTAGATTTGATTAGTTTAGATTCGATTAGTTTTGATTAGATTAGTTTGTTAGTTTAGATTTATATTAGTTTATCTTAGATTAGTTTAGATTAGATTGGAGTAGATTACATTAGTTTAGTTTAGATTTGATTAGTTTACATTCAATTAAATTAGTTTAGATTGGTTTAGTTAAGTTTAGGTTTAGATTGGAGATTAGAGTTTAGTTTAGATTAGATTAGTTTAGGTTTGGATTAGATATGATTAATTTAGATTAGTTTAGTTTGGATTCTAATTAGATTAGATTAGATTAGTTTAGTTTAGATTTAGATTTAGATTAGTTTAGTTTAGATTAGATAGAATGTGACAGAATTAGCAACAGGTATAAAACAAATGAGAAGAAAAAGGAAATGAAGACATTATTATTATTATTATTATTAATAATAATAATAATAATAATAATAATAATAATAATAATAATAATAATGATGATGATTATCATAATTCATTCATTTTCTGACCCCCCTTTATCCTCACTAGGGTCACGGGGGTTGCTTGGAGCCTATCCCAGCTGCTTATGGGTGAAGGTGGGGTTCACCCTGGACATAGGACCAGTTCATCACCGGGCTAAACATGTAAAGACAAACAAACACTCTCACATTCACACCTATGGGCAATTTAGATTAAACAATTAACCTATCAGTGCATGTGTTTGGATGGTGGGAGGAGCCAGAGTACCTGCAGAGAACCCACGTAGACATGGGGAGAACATGCAAACTCCATCCCCATCGACTGGTGTTGGAATCAAACCCAGGACCTTCTGTCTGTGAGGCACCAGTGCTAACCACTGCACCACCGCGTCGCCTTATCATAATCACAATAATAATAACAACAGAAGTTTAAAGTCAGTCCAGTGACAGTAGTTTTATTGCGAAAGGTTGCTGCTGTTTCCTGTTGGATCCCAGTAATAATGACTCAATGTTACACTGGTACTGAGTGGAACCAACAGAATCCAGTACCAACTGACACCAGCAGGAGGAGACATTCACTTTAACCAGAATCTGCTGGACTCAGACACACACTGAAATAAACAGACAGACTGACAGACAAACAAATGAACAAACAGACAAACGAACCTGTGAAATAAATTAGAGTCTGTATTAAATATTGACTGGAACTTACAGAATTAAGAAACAAACACATGAACAGAATCAGAACAGAAGCAGAACCAGAAAGAGCACAGAACCAGAACTGAACCAGAACAGAACCAAAACAGAACAGAACCAAAACAGAACCAAACAAAACCAGAACACAACCAGAACAGAACCAAAACAGAACAGAACCAAAACAGAACCGAACAAAAACAGAACCAGAACAGAACCGATGAACAGAACAGAACCAGAACCAGCTCAATGGAGGTAAATGTGAGAGTCAACCAACCAAATTAAAATCAGACTGAATGTAAAACATTCAATAAATAATGTGATGAACTTTGACCTTTGGTTAAAAACCATTTCATAAACGTACATTTTTACAAACAAACTAACACTTTTAAAACATATGAAAACTTTAATTTGATCCTTTTTTTTTTGGACCCAAACAGATTCATGTTTCAGTGAGTTGAAGCTCATTCCAGTTAAATCCTGGATGACTTTGGATGTAAAACTGATGAAGGCCTGGTTCTGGTTCGGTTGGATCCGTTTCTTCCCTCTTTGGTGCAGGTGAATGTTACCAGCAGGGGGCGACACTGGGACAGGACTGCAGTCTATCAGGGTCTGGGGGGGGTTCCTCCTGTTTGGGTACAGATGGAACCTGAACCACAGAGTCTGGATCCGCCTTCAGCTCTCAGAACCACCTGGTTTATGTCTGAGTCCACGAGGATCCAAATGGGACCCAAATCCTCCTGTGTTCTGTTTTCAACCCGGTACCAAACGCCTCCTGTTCTGTTTTCAGTCCGGTACCAAATGCCTCCTGTTCTGTTTTCAGTCCGGTACCAAACGCCTCCTGTTCTGTTTTCAGTCCGGTACCAAATGCCTCCTGTTCTGTTTTCAGTCCGGTACCAAATGCCTCCTGTTCTGTTTTCAGTCCGGTACCAAACGCCTCCTGTGTTCTGTTTTCAGTCCGGTACCAAACGCCTCCTGTTCTGTTTTCAACCCGGTACCAAACGCCTCCTGTGTTCTGTTTCCAACCCGGTACCAAACGCCTCCTGGTCTGTTTCAGCCTGGTACCAAATGTCTCCTGTGTTCTGTTTCCAACCCGGTACCAAACGCCTCCTGTGTTCTGTTTTCAACCCGGTACCAAACGCCTCCTGTGTTCTGTTTTCAACCCGGTACCAAACGCCTCCTGGTCTGTTTTCAGTCCGGTACCAAACGCCTCCTGTGTTCTGTTTTCAACCCAGTACCAAACGCCTCCTGGTCTGTTTTCAGTCTGGTACCAAACACCTCGGCCTTTGTTAAACTTTGGACTCTGAGGTTTTTCTTTAGTGACGTAACAGGAACCAAAAACCTAATCGTCTTAAACATTAATCCCATTCCTGTTGTTTGTGAAACTGAGGCTCAGTTGAAACAGTTGAAAACACACATTTAAGCCCAAAGATCAGAAGTGGAATTCAACTTCAAGCTGAAAGAGTTTTTATAAAGAGACAGTGAACGAACGTCAAAAGGAAAAAGTTCAGAGTCTGTTTTTATTTTCACCTCAGCATGTTTTCAACTCAGTCTGAGGAAGATGATGAGGATAATGAAGATGAGGAGGATGATGAAGATGATGTGGAGGAGGATGATGAGGAGGAGGATGAAGATGAAGAGGATATAATGAAGATGATGAGGATGAAGATGAAGAGGATGATGAAGAGGATGATAATGAGGATGATGAAGATGATGATGAGGATGATGATAAGGATGAAGATGATGTTGAGGATGATGATGAAGATGATGATGAGGAGGAGGAGGATGATGATGAAGATGAAGAGGATGATAATGAGGATGATGATGATGAAGATGATGAGGAGGAGGAGGAGGAAGATGAGGATGATGATGAAGATCCTGAAGATGATGACGATGAACAGCGGACATGAATAAATGAGCTGTGTTAAATATGTATTGCAGACACTGACTGATGGGATCGGTCTAATTACTGGAGGAACATGGACCAGACCGAACAGAATCACAGACTTAAGTGGTCCAATAGAAGGAGGAGACGTGGAAGACGTGGATGTTTTCTCCCATAATGCACTACTCACTGATATTAATATGGTCTAAAATAGAAACATCACTAATTCATGACTCTGTTCGACTCTAGGATTAAACCCATTATGAACGAGTCAAAGGTCAAAGGTCAGCCGCAGCAAAGCCTCATGGGAGTGCAACGCTCACCTTTGGACCCAGTGTTTGGGTTTTCAATCATGTGACAGGTCATATAGAGGTCAGACAACATGGAGGCGGGGCAAACACGGTGGGGGCGGGGTTAAAGACGGTGCCCCCTTTAGGATGGAACCGGCAGTCATCTAGACCCAATAGAACCAGAACCAGAACCCTCAGACCACATTCTGAACCAGAACATGAACTTGCAGATGATATCCGGAACCAGAACCTCATTTATCTAGACCCGATAGAACCACAACCCTCAAACTGCATCCAGAACCAGAACCACTTTTATCTAGACTTGATAGAACCAGAACCCTCAAACTGCATCCAGAACCAGAGCTCCATTTATCTAGAGCCAATAGAACAAGAACCTTTCTTTCTTTCTTTCTTTCTTTCTTTCTTTCTTTCTTTCTTTCTTTCTTTCTAAACTAATAATTGAACAACACAAATGACTAATACCGTTATAGTTTTCAGAATATTCTGATATTGAATGTTTTTTCCGTTAATATTCGGACTTTATTGTAGTTTGGTTCTGTCGTAAAATACCGTAAAAAATTAATCAAACAATTATGAAGAAAAACTACAGGAAACAACAAGATGTTTGAAAGAATTCAATTATTAAAATGTTCTGACCCTTAAATACTTAATTAAGAATATTAGTCTACAGCAATTAATTAATTTATTAATTAATTAATAGCTCAACAAGTCAATAAAAATCAAACATCATCAAATATCAAAGTAACTGTAAGAATAACTGAATAATTTAACCACCACTGGAAAAAATGTTTTATTCAATAAACAGAAGCTGTCAAGTCCATCAATTTAAAATTGATCAATAATCAATAACTGAACCAATCCCTAATTAGACGATCCAATAAAACCAGAACCAGAGACCAGAACCAGTCCTGGTTTAACATGTTCAGTGTTTTATGGAAAAGCCTCTAGTGGCCATCAGCGGAATTTCACTTTAATCTGATCCAAACTGGATTAATGTGGTCAGTTAATGACCAGAACCAGATCAGAACCAGACAAAAACAAGACCAATACAAGACTAGAACCAGACCAGAACCGGACCAGAACGAGACCGAAACCAGACCAGAACCATATGAAAATCAGACAAAAATAAACCAGAACCTGACCAGAACCAGACCAAAACCAGACAAGAACCAAACAAGAACCACACCAGAACCAGACCAAAACCAGACAAGAACCACACCAGAACCAGACCAAAACCAGACAAGAACCAGAACCAGACCAGAACCAGACAAGAACCGAACCAGAAGCAGACCAGAACCAGACCAAATCCAGACCAGAACCAGACCAAAACCAGAACAGACCAGAACCAGACCAGAATCAAAACCAGAACCAGACCGAGCAGCTTCAGCTGAAACATGAACCTAAAACCGTCAACGTCAAGAGTCCATTCTTTAATTAGAATCAATGATTATTAATAAATGAATAAATGAGTTCATGTTCCATTTATATGAAAAGACTGAAGATGAAAGAGAAACGAAAGGAAAGGACACAAGAAAAGAATAGGAGTTTATATATAAAATATATACATGAAATAAAATTAAATAAAATACAAAACATAATATAATACAAAAATACAAATAAAATAAAAACAAGTTTATAAAAAATACAGACAAACAGTCAGAAGAATTCACTAGATTTAAAACATATTTAAATTAAATATATTTTATTTTAATATGTTTAACTTATGGTTTTCTTATGTGTAACTATGTTTTTACATTAACATTAAAACGAAAAATACGTTTGTTTTTTTGTTTTTGTGGTAAAAATACTCATGGTTTGGATTCAGGACCAGGACTCTTTCCGGTCCCCTGTGGGTCTGTGTGATCAGATCAGTATCGATCCCTGAGTGCTCGTGGGACCTTAAAGGGTTCAGGACTCAGCCGGTCTAAGCGGATCCACATCATGCGTCTCTGACTCTTCTGACGGGAGCGCACGGAGCAGGCGCAGTCTTAGGAGCGCGCGTTCTGGAGCGGACCGGACCGGACCTGACCTGCGCCTCCCAGAACCCCGGACCGGATCTGTGCCCACCCCAGTCCCGGACCCGCGGGTCCCGGTTTTCCATGAGAGCCTCCCCCCCCCGGGGCGGTGCGTCCCGGACCATGGAGGACTCCGAGAACGCGTCGGAGCCCGGGAACCAGACAGTGCCGCTGTCCGCGGTGCCGGTCCACAACGTGCCGGCGCTGGTGTTCGGGGTGGTTCTGATCGTGGTGGTGACCGGCGGGAACGTGCTGGTGTGCGTCAGCGTCTACCTGGAGAAGGCTCTGAAGACCACCACAAACTACTTCATAGTCAGTCTGGCGTTCGCGGACCTGCTGCTGGCGGTTCTGGTTCTGCCGCTCTTCGTTTACGCAGAGGTAAGACCCGGTCCAGGTCCGACCCGGTCACGTGACTCTGTGGCTGAGGGTGGTTTGATGGGACAGGTGACACCTGGTGGGTCTGGTACGACTCCGCATCAGTTGGATCGGTTTGTGATGCCTCTGCGGGTGGAGATCCGGGTGGAGGTTCGGGTGGAGGTTCGGGTCTCTGGGGTCTTAGTTAAGCCCTCCTGAATTAGACACCGATGATCCTGTTACCTGTAATCTGCACCGGGACGCATGCGCGGAACAGGATTTAGAGAAGTTATGGATGGAGAACAACAGGAAGATCTCACAAACCAGGACCTCTGTGTGTGTGTGTGTGTGTGTGTGTGTGTGTGTGTGTGTGTGTGTGTGTGTGGATCCTATCCTTCTACTGTTGGTTCTGTTTATGTTCTGTCGATTCTTTTTGTTCTGTTTATGTTCTGTTGGTTCAGCTTGTGTTCTGTTGGTTCTTTTTGTTCTGTTTGTGTTCTGTTGGTTCTGTAGGTTCTGTTGGTTCTTTTTTTGTGTTCTGCTGGTTCTCTTGGTTCAGTTTGTGTTCTGAAGGTTCTGTCAGTTCTGTTGGTTCTTTTTGGGGTTTTTTTGGGTTCTGTTGGTTCTGCTTGTGTTCTGAAAGTTCTGTCAGTTCTGTTGGTTCTTTTTGGTTTTTTTGTGTTCTGTTGGTTCAGTTTGTGTTCTGAAGGTTCTGTCAGTTCTGTTGGTTCTTTTTGGGTTTTTTTTTTGGGTTCTGTTGGTTCTGCTTGTGTTCTGAAGGTTCTGTCAGTTCTGTGGGTTCTGTTGGTTCTTGTTGGGTTTTTTGTGTTCTGTTGGTTCAGTTTGTGTTCTGAAGGTTCTGTCAGTTCTGTGGGTTCTGTTGGTTCTTTTTGGGTTTTTTGTGTTCTGTTAGTTCAGTTTGTGTTCTGAAGGTTCTGTCAGTTCTGTGGGTTCTGTTGGTTCTTTTTGGTTTTTTGTGTTCTGTTGGTTCTGTTGGTTCAGTTTGTGTTCTGAAGGTTCTGTCAGTTCTGTCGGTTCTGCTGGTACTGTCAGTTCTGCTGGTTCTCAGTCTTGGTTCTGTAGTTTCAGGGTGGGCTGTGGTCTCTGAACATCGTGGTGTGCGACGGCCTCATGACCATGGACGTGATGCTGTGCACGGCGTCCATCTTCAACCTGTGCGCCATCAGCGTGGACAGGTACGTCTGTGGGGGGTGGGGCGGGGCCAGGGCAGGGTGGGGGCGGGGTCACAGATGACGCATGTTCACGTCAAACTTCAACAAACTGTTTGGATCAGATGTTAATGTGATGGTTGAACTCACTGATTTCAACAGTTTCTGTGATTATTCAGCTGATGGTTCATGTTCTGTAAAGATGACACTTTCCCAGAATCCTTTGCTTTTGCCAGACTTATCATTGTAGGTTTAGTGACAGTGTTGAATCTGTTCCGACCCTCGTGTCTGTTTCTGTGCAGGTTCATCGCCGTGTCCATTCCTCTGAACTACAACCGTAAACACGTGGACCACCGTCAGCTGGTCCTGCTGTCGGCCACGTGGCTGCTGGCGCTCGCCGTGGCCTCGCCTGTTGTCTTCGGCATCAACAATGTCCCAGACCGCGACCCCAGCGAGTGTAAGCTGGAGGACAACACCTACGTGGTGTACTCGTCCGTGTGTTCCTTCTTCATCCCGTGTCCTATCATGGTTGTGCTCTACTGCGGCGTGTTCCGCGGCCTGCGGCGCTGGGAGGAGGCGCGTAAGGCCAAACTGCGCAGCAGCATTGAGGCCTGCAGGAAGCTGCAGCACGCTGCCGTGGCCACCGCCCTGCACCCGCTGGCCATCCCCACCATCCCTGGGCCCCTCCTCATGCCCCTCCCACGTATCGTCGAGAGGGACCTGGCCCAGCGTCGCCTGGACGACACCGACGACTACCGGCAGCGGGAGGTCCCGTACCCGAGACAGTACCGCGAGAACTCGGTGCCCACGCTGAGCTTCAACCAACAGCAGCTGAGGAAGAAGAGCACCAAGATCAACAGCCGCGAGAGGAAGGCCATGAGGGTCCTGCCCGTCGTAGTGGGTGAGTATGCCCACCAATCACAGAGGTGTTTCAAGACTGGATGAGTTACCGTGGCAACAGGGTGACTCACCGGTCCTCCACAGGGACTGGACGTCAGGACGGACATGTGACGCCCCCTAGTGTCGCATTTCACCGACCAGATCAGATCAGAAATAACACAAAACATGATGTAATATCATGCAGATCACTGATTGGTTGATCCAAGTTATCGTCATGTGTTTAGATTTGAGTCTTAGGCTTCGTTCAGATGCAGGTAAATGTGTCCATATGTGACCTGGATCTGATCTGTTAAAGACAGTTTGAAGGGTGAAGAGACTGGGTTTGGTATGGACTCTATGCACAGCCCCACTACTTCCTGAACTTCAGGTGGGTCCTTTATTTCCTGTCTTTCATTATTGGACACACTGATTAATCCAGGTGTGTCTGCTACTTCTTGTTGTGACAACTGATTAATTAGGCACACCTGGTTTAATCAGTGTGTCCAATAATGAAAGACAAGAAATAAAGGATCCATCTGAAGTTCAGGAAGTAGTGGGGCTGTGCATAGAGCCCACTGACCCTTTGCATCGACGTCACAGTTATCATGTGACTAGGGGTGCAGCGCCATGGTGGACGGCAAAAGCAACACAACAAACAAATGAATGAGTGACAGATTATGACTACCAGCACTGAAAATATAGTTTTGGAGTTGTCCTGCAAAGTGACTAACCTTACTGGATGGCAGAAAGAATGCTATTTGGAGAAGCTAGCGATAACACGACTAGCTACCGACCCATACCTTCTCCTTCCTGATGTGTTTATGGATCTAGCAAAATCCTCCAGTCTACTGGAGTTTAAAGCACACGGTCTGTACCATTCTGTTCTAAATGGAGTGTCCCCATACACAGGTGCTGACCTAAAAGCATACAAAAGTCTGAATGATACCAGTTCTTAGTCTCAGTTTACATTACTGAGTCGCTGTACTGCGCTCACGGCAGAGGAATGTATCTCATAATGGTTAAGGAAAGATACAGCTAATGTTAGCTAGCTAGCTGTGTATGTTTTTTGAATGTTTCCCCCAGCATGCCATCCAAACTCAAATAGACTGTAACCAAAAGCAGCTCTAATTAACTAACACTGTGTAATAATGTTAGTGGCTGTCGTAAGTAGACTACAATATTAGCTCTGTTGTTGAAGTGGCGGCCTATCTACTATCTACACACAGTAATATGTACAGTTCCACCACGAGAACATATGGAACAGCATAATGACAATAACAGTATTTCATAGAACATAGTGTAGCTGGTAGAAGGGCAGACACTACAACAGCAGAGCTAATATTGAAGGCTACTTATGACAGCCACTGGAACATAGTGGCTCATAGTAGTTAACCCAGTATACCACCTAGCTAGCATTTGGGGGTGCTAATATGCTATGGACACAAACAGAGCCTGTTCTATCTGTAATATCAGGTCCATCAGAACCAGGCTCTGTCTGGAACCAGCTGAAACTATGGTTGGGACTGTTGTGTGCGACCGCTGTATGTGAAAAGCAGGGTTAAAAACGAACAAAAACGAGAACGTTCAGATCAAATTCGATATTAGTCGGTTTGCCGTCCAGTTCAGTCCAGCACTTCCACCGTCCGTCATGGCGCTCGTTTGTGGCGTGAACAGTGCGTGACGTAACGTGCAAAGGGTCAATAAATTCCGCTGTAGGACTGGTCTCTTACCATGGTAGCTCCTTGTAGTAGATGCTCATGCTGGATCTGGTGACCCCTGGTCTGGGGGGAGGGGACAGGGACACCATGCTCTGCAGTACTTTAAATGTGACTGCAGAACCAGTTTTGGCCACAATTCTATATTACGACTCCTTTAAGACCTGGTGTCTGAACGTAAACTAAAACAACTATTTTCTGACCTGAAATTGTAACTTGACAGTTTTTCAGCTGATCGTCCACCTTTATTGTGTCGTTTGTAGCCGCGGTCACACTGAAAACGCCACAGTTTTTCATGTTGTGTAAATGTGAGTGTTGTTTTCCCCCTGGTGGCAGGTCGTAGTAGAGCTCATAAATCCCATGTTAGTCTTAAACCCCTTTTCCACCACAGGGTTCCACCTAAAGTACCCTCCAACCACAAACTTTCCCTGGTAAGTTCCTAGTAAGGTGTGGGACTTTTCAGATTATTCAGAATCCTTGAGGGGCTGTGTGTTGAAGAAGGCTGATTGGTGGAACACACTGTCAGCGTTCCATTCTTTCGTTCCGCTTCCATGTTTAATCCATTCAGATCACATGGTTTTATTTACGATGTAGTGGCAGCTGCTCGTCTTTCAGAGAGGGGAAGCTCATTGTCGGCTTACATAAAAAAAGGGAAGTTTTTTAAACATAAATCCGGCCCTCCGTTCCTTTTTAAGAAAATGGTCACTGACTTTATCGTACCAAGTAAACAAGAAAACATTGAAATTATGATAAATTGAAACAAGGAAGTACAATGAGTGTGTTTTATTTACAGTGCAAGAAATGAACAAGTAATTTCGTAGTGGTTTCTCTCTCAATTTCACAGCAGAATGCGCGACGGTATTAAACTGAACTCTGTCAGTGAAGGAACAGATCTGAAAACAGCTGTCAATCAAATGAGATTCAGCCTTTCAACTGATCCTCCAATCAGCACATGGAAGCCTGGGGTCCAGCCCAGCCGAGCTCTGCCCACAGCTCCATTCACCCCCAGAAACGCCGAGCGTCCAGGGGCAGGACAACATCGTGGCATTTATCCAATTACCGTCCAGTTTTGAGGCAATGAAAAAAACTGTTCCACTCGATCCCATTGAAATGCATGGACGCTGAGCGTCTACGGGCAAATGCACTGAACAGAGATCATATGAGAAAACAGCGCAACGGGAATGTATGAGGAGTGAACAACATCAAGTCCGTTAATTTGTGATAAAGCTGATTCTGAACGAACTCATCTTTGAGATGAACGTGTTCAAACACATTTGTAGTCAATGAAATGTCAACACAACCGTAGATATTTAACCATTTAATTTTTCGCAATTTTAGGGGAAGCTGAGCTTCCATTGCAGTCTATGAGAAATCGCCTTTGTTACGATGTAATGACAACAGAACGAATGGAGCATGTTAATGACATCATCGTGCATGTTTGGCCTTAAGCCTCTTCTTAGCTCCGCCCACTGGACTGGAGGTCTTGTGCAGTTTCTTTGGCCACTCCCACATCCCTCATCAGATTGATTTAAATACATTTTCCTGAGGTAAAAACACAAAAAACACAGAATCACAGTAATTATTTTTTACCAGGTAAATAAATTCCTGCAAATGTTGGTGGAAAAAGGGTCAAGCGTTTATTCACATCACCATCGTTCTGATCAGTTTGATATTAATGTCGTAAAATGGGTGATTGACAGTTGTAACGACCAATCACAGAGTCAAAGAGGTGAAAAACATGGGATTAAGAAGAGCTTCAGGTTTCGGCTTCTTTTCGTCAAAAATAATTCGGGAATGTTTGGTTTATATTTGTCACAGTAGGTTTTTTTTTTTACTGTAAATAGCAGTCACAGATCTTCATATTTAGATTTGAATGTATGTGAACAGTGAACTATGATAAAACCTTTCACCTGATTAACCCTTGACCTGTTACACCAATGCAGCGTTCGTGTTTTTTTTTTCTGTTTGTTGCGTAATGCACTTATTGGATTGGGTTTAAGCTGTAAGACACGATGGTCGGTCAGTGATAGGGAACAGTTTAATCCTCAGACTGAACTGCATGAAGCTCAGCCGTACGTTCACCTGTCGCTACGGAAACGCCCTCACACACACTGATTTCCTTCACTCACAACGTGGTCAACGTTAACGGTAACGGTGGATTCATCACCAGCTTTAGATGAAGAATGGTCCTGATGCAGAATTCATGTGACGCCTCCAGCTCCAACATCTCATTAGTCTTGTCATGAATCATTTACATCCTGTCGTCTGATGGGGGGTGTGGCCAAGCCAGCACCTACCCAATCAGCATCATCCTGCAGCGTGTCATCGTCATTAAACCTGGGTCTGTTTGATGGAGCTGCAGCTTCAGCCTTTAAACTACTACTACTACTAATAATAATAATATTAATAATAATAATAACAATTTTAATAATAACAATAACAAGCCCCGCCCCTCACATGTATTGTGTCTTATTTTGGCATCAATCCAGCTGATGTCATCATAGACATAGACGGCATAGACACATTTTGCTCATTATAACTGTACTAGTGTATTGAGCCGTGTGGTTCCACAGGTTCTAGATGTGGTCGTTTTTATATTGTTGTGTATTTGTACATGTTGTACCACATATGTCCAGCAGTCACTGCCAAAGTGTTCTGGACATAGAAACATGATTATAAGGATATTGGATTAAAATTGACTAATATCTGCCAAAATATTGGTCCGATCAACTGTTACTGTTTACACTAGTCTGTTCACTGAGCAAAAATACAGAAGGATGACAAAAACACACACACACACACACACGCACACACACACTCACACACACACACACACACACACACAAAGGTCACTTGGCTGTTATATTATAGATGGGGAAAAAAAAGATTTTAAAAATTAATTTAAAAAAATTTTGAACTTTGACCTACTTTCCCCAAAATGTAATCACATTTATTCTGTGTCACTGGTAATCTATAAACCCAGTTAGGTATGAATTCAATCAATAGATTTACTGCTAAAGTGTAAACAAACAAACTGAACCAAGAACAATAGCCCTTGCCTCTTCTTCGAGGGGCGGGGTAATAATAAAATTATCTTTAATTATGAAAAACAAAGGGTTTTCCAAAGAAAACGACATATGATAAAAGAAAAAGATAAAAGATACCAACTTAATTTGATGATCAACATGAACCATATTTGAGCTGGATTGTCCTACTATATCTATTAATAATGTAAAAAAAAAAAAATTCAAGAAAAGTATCTATTTCAGGTCTATATCTGGTCTATATCAGATCTATATCAGGCCTATATCTGGTCTATATCAGGTCTATATCAGATCTATATCAGGTCTATATCAGGTCTTTATCTGGTCTATATCAGGCCTATATCTGGTCTAGACCTGTTGTGAGACCCTGTGGTTGTGGTTTCTCACTGCAGGCTGCTTCCTGTTCTGCTGGACGCCGTTCTTCGTGGTCCACACGACGCGGGCGGTGTGCGTGGCGTGCGACCTCCCTCCCCACCTCGTCAGCACCGTCACATGGCTGGGCTACGTCAACAGCGCCCTGAACCCCATCATCTACACCATCTTCAACACAGAGTTCAAAAAGTTCTTCAAGAAGTGTTTCTGGAGCTGCTGCTGACGGTGAGCAGCTGTGGAAGGACGCCAGACGGAGGTCCATTACCTGACAGAGGTCCAGTACCTGATGGAGGACCAGTACCTGACGGAGGACCAGTATCTGACGGAGGACCAGTATCTGATTGAGGTCCAATACCTGATGGAGTTGTAGTTTTACTGGTTAAATCCTTCTTTTGTGGGTGGTTTAAATAACATCAGAACTGATCATATGATGGATCATATGACCGACCGTTTCCACTGATGTTGGTGGTGAATAAGGTGTTTCCGTCGACTCCAGGTCCAGGAGCCACTGGGTTCTGTTACTGCCCTTTAAGTTGGTGCCATATCCATGTTTCAAGTGTTTGAGGCCTTTAGACCACGCCCCTGTTGTCGTGGTTTCACAGGATGAAAACTTCACTCAAGGTTACGACAGACTTGGCACCAACACAGAAATAAGTTAGTTTCCTTGAGGTGGAAAGAACAGGAACAAAGTCTGTTCTGTTCAGTGCAGAACTCTGGGGAGTTGGACCGAGTGGGACCAGACTGGACCGTTCTGTATTCTGTTCACCTGTTCTCTCTGGTTCCATTATTAGAACAGGAACATATGGGTTCACTGTCCCTGACCGTGGTGCTGATGTAGATCTGCAGTCTGAGGCCTTCAACGGCAGCTCACTGACACCAATGCCTGCTAATGCTAATGCTAATGCTAGCTACTGTGTGTGTGTATTATGGGTAAAATGCAGAGACTGAATTTCCCTTCGGGGATAATCAAGTGAGTTAACCTTTAACCTTTTTTTTAAACCACGCCCACTTCCAATTTCTGACCAATCAAACAATAGTTGGTCCTACCAGATGATGATGTGTCAAAAACAAACACAGACTGAGGTCATGGAGCAGAAAACAACCGTCTCTGTTCTTATGGTTCTACTGTTCATTCATAGAACCAGTGATTTTACACCAAATGAGTAAAGTCTGTGTTTTGAATTGACTTTATTGACCTTATTCTCTGGTTCCTGTTCTTTATCATCTCCTACGTTTACTGGAATGGACTGAATAAACCTCAGAGGAAAGAAAAACTATGGAGAACTCAGCCAATCACAGACGGACTCATAGCATCACGTCTCTTTTCCATCGTCCATCTGAGTTAAACTTTCCACATATTTCCTAAATGTGTTCCAAACAGAAGTGTGTAATGTTGGTTTTTTCCATTCAATCCCAAATGTGCTGATTAGTTTCTTTCTTCTGGTAGATGTCAGTAGAAGTCATTCCATAAACATGAACAGAAATCTGTGCTGTTTTGAATCTAGAATGCTCATCCCCCTCTATCTCCTACTAAATTCTAAAATGATTGGGTTTCCTGGTGTGTCCACACATATCCACACGTTTGGTTTAAACTCTTTTTCTTCTCTTGTTCTAACATCCATCAACATCTGTTTGTTTTGGTCATGTGACTGTAGTTGGACTCAAAGGTCTTTCCATTACAGTTTTGTGTCATATACCATCAGCCCCCTGTGTACCAGCTCTGTGACGTTCTTCTGATCTCCACACTGTTCCCTAAGTCAGTTAACTTCCTGTTCCAGTTACAACAGCGGAAATGGACAGACAGAAAAACTCTAACGCTTCAACTGTCAGAAAAAGGAGTAAATCTAATCTGAGGGATACTTTGAAGGTCCACAGTACGGTGGTGGATCCACTGAATCCTGCTGAGACACTTTGAACCAGATCGAGTTGCTGTAATATCCGAACCTGCTGAACCTGCCGTCTAAGCGTCTCCATTCCTTCCTTCATGTTCTCATCCTGTTCCTGGTCGACTGGCTCCGTGGTCCTGGTCCACTAGCATTGGAACCATAGCAGTCTCCTCCTCAGTCTCCACTAGGGCAGGTTCTGGACTGACAGGTCAGTCCGGTTCTCCCAAACACCACCCATGTCCTGGTGCTGGTTTAGTTGTTCCAGTCAAACAGCGATGGTTCTGTCTGTAGCTAAAACCCATCCACCTTTAGCAGTTCTATGGATCTGATCCAAATGTCTGCTCCATACCTTTGTGCGCTGAGGAACAACAAACCCTGTCCTTCGTATTTTCTGTATCTACTGCACTTGAAGGACAGGGTCTTTAGGAATGTGATGGAAGCTGATTTCACTGTTATAGTGACTGGATCCAGTTCAAAGTGTCTCAGCAGGGTTCAGTGGACCCACCTCTGTTCTGTGGACTTTCAAAGTATCCCTCAGATCAGATTTACTCCTTTTTCTGACAGTTGAAGTGCTCCAGTTTTTCTGTCTGTCCATTTTCCCGCTGTTTACTGTTGTGACTGGAGCAGGAAGTTAATAGAAACGGACTTACCGATCATTGTTGAGATCAGAAGTACGTCACAGAGCAGGTGCAAAGGGGCTTTTTCACTACGCCTCAAAAACCACCTCTTGTAAGCACAAAAACTTTTCATCAAAAAACTAGACTTTTGGCCAAATTGTCATTTTTCCATTACGCAAATTTTTATGCACAAGTTATTTTCATGATATTTGAGGGTCGATGGAAAAGCGACAAGTGTCACATGGAGGTGATGAACTGTTGACGTTGGTCTCCTGGTGTGTTCATGGGACTTTCATTCCACTTTATTTTTATGATCAAATGTTGTGAATCTCTGACAAACACTCGATGCCTCTGAAAACGTTAAAGCGTGTTCTGATGTAAAGGATTCGATGTTTGTTCATGTTATAAAAACATTTTTTCACCTTTTATCATCTGTTTGGTTTGAGTTTGTCTGATCCAACTGATTCCACTCTGAGACCAGGACGTTCATTGGACGCACAGTTCATTCTTCTTTTCACAGCTGCAGGACGAGAGAAGAGGTGCATTCAGGGAAGTGAGAGGTGAGGAGGTAAACGAACATTTTAAAAGAAGTGGAATGTTCAGTTCATAGTTGAATTCTATTGAATCAGTGTTTTCATCTCAGATCCACAACAGAAACATCACCAGCTGCACTTAAAACGCACTGTTTCCATGTGGACGAGACCTTGAACGCCTGAGGAGTCATGTGACCTGTTCACCTGTCACAGGTCAGAGCTGATGATAACGCAGACTGTTTAAAAGGGTAAAAAGTCCAAAATAATAATAATAATAATAATAATAACAATAATAACAATAATAATAATAACAACAAATGAGTGTTTAGGTTGAACATTTCATCCTTTAATGGATTTAAGGGAATAAATAAGTGTAAAAACTTAAATAAGTTAAATCCTCAAAACTGAGGCGCTAACGACACATTTGGGGTCTTTTTTTCAACTTTTTAATCAAGTTGTAATTAGTTAAATCTTCCACTGGTTCCAGGTGTTTTATTTGCTAGAACATTCATCTGTCATCTCTGTTTCAACAGTAAAGACTCAGTTTTACTGTAAAAAGTCAAAAATACTGAAGAAATATTCAACAGAATTGTCACATTTTAGACCCTTTTCCTCCAACATTCCCGGACTTTGATTCAGTTTATTCCAACCCCCACTAGAGGGAGTGGAGACACAAAAAACTTCCATTGGACACATTTAAACTCGTAGATTCACCCAGAAACCGATTAAAGCTGAAAATGTAGAAGAAAAAACCTAAGTTAATGAAGAAAAATAAAGGAGCAGAAAAACTGAAAAGAAACTAATGATTAAAACCAGGATTTTATAACAATAAAGAAGAAAATTTACATCAAATATGTTCATGTTATCTAAAATTAAAGTTAAATATTTGCAGAAAAATGCAGATTCTCTCAGATTAAATTTATTAAAGTTGAATTTACAACAAAATAAAAACCAAAAGTTCTGATTTATTTGATGAAACTGAAAGGTCTTCATCTGGGCCCAGTTCCATTTGTGTCATTGACCCATTATTACAATTATTAATCATCTGTGTGTTCAACTGGAAACAATACAGCTGATTGGTCACATGTTGGTGGGCAACACCCACTTCTACGAGTTTTTCTTCTGATGATTCAAAAACAAACCAAGTGAATCTGGTGTAAATGGAATAAACCAGTTACAGACGCCACTGGATTCAACCTGGAGGAGAACGGAAGAGTGGAACCACAACAGTGGAACCACGACAGTGGAACCATGACAGTGGAACCCTTTTAACCGGGAACACAGGTGGAAACATTGAGACGTAGGGGATGTTAAAGTGGAAACAAGGCTGATTGTCTCTTTTTCTTTGGATAATTGTGACAAAAACGTAGAGATTTAATGTTTAAATGGACTGAAATGTCTCCATTAGGGATCAGTCTAATTCCTGAAGTGGGTTCAGTATATTTAAAGGTGAACTTCAGCTTCAGAGCCTGTGTGTGAAACTTCGTCCATCACTCCTCCGTCTGTTTGACCTGCAGGTGAAACACACATCAGATCAGACAGTCAGCAAACCAGGACCGACCCGGTTCTGATCCAGGACCGACCCGGTTCTGACCCAGGACCAACCGTGTGCGCGTCCATCAGGGCCTTCAGGTCTTCAGTCCACCCCACAGCGTCCACCAGAGCCTGGACTCCCTGGACCACGTCTCCGAGCTGAACCACGTCCCGGTGGCGCCGCCCCCCAACAAACGGGCCGACCCGGTCCCTGTTGATGAGCAGACGAGGAACCGAACCTCTGACGGCTCCGGCCAGACTGGCGAAGGGCTCCACCTGCAGGACAGAGGAGGAACTACAGTGTCACCGAAGGACAGACGTCCTCAGGTAAAGACCACATTTGGACATTTTCATCTGATGTGAGATGTGGAAGCGTGTCCACCAGGAGGCGCTAAAAACAAGAAACAGGTTCAACATCAGGGGGTTTGATTCAAACTATAGATTTGATGAAGAATTAGCGGCGATAACAATAAAAAATCTGATATCTATGAGAAAAACAGCCGTAATATTTAAAGTTCTGTTTGATCTGGTGTGAGTTCCTTATTTTTCATGTTTTTACAAAAGCATGTTTATTCGTCTTATTCAACTTGAAGTCAATGTGACTTTTGTAACTTAATGACTTTTGTCTCATAAGGATCATGTTCTTTTGTCATATTCAGACTTTTCTCTAATAATGTTGTGACTTTTTTCTCATAATATTTTCAATATTCGTTCTTTTACTCCAAATATCAGACTTCATCATATTTGATGGGACTGTTCCATCATTTCTTGGGCTGATGATGTTTGTGGAAGTCTTGGACCCACGTGAATATTCTGTAAAACTTCATCTTCATCATCATCACCGTCTTCCTCGTGGCTCTTACCTCCAGAGACGTGCCCATGATGATCAGCAGGTCGGCCATAGGGAAGTCTGTCAGGTACTTGAAGAAGTGAACAGGAAGCTCCTCCCCAAAGAACACGATGTCAGGTTTCACCACACCTGTGCAGGTGGGACACTTTGGCACTGCCCCCTTCATCACATCAGGCTGAAGGAGCAAAGACAGGATGAGGAACAGAGAACGTGAGGGAAGAAGAATGAAGAACAGAGGAAACAGGAGAAAAATGAATGGAGAGGTTGGAGAACATGAGGAACATGAGAACATGTGACCACGAGGAACATGAGGAACATGAGAACATGTTCAAGTTCTGGTTGGATCTCAGGTGTTCCCCAGATGTTCTCCTGCTGTGGTCACTCACCCTGAGGTCAGCGCCGTCGTATTTCCTCCGACACACGGTACACGTTGCCGTGGAAAACGTTCCATGAGCTTCGACCAGCTTCTCTGGAGGAACCCCAGCGACTACGTTGACATAGAAACACAAACATGAGATGGAGGAACCGCGGCGACTGCGGTCCGACCTGTGGCGGTGGTGGCGGCAGACGTACGGCGCTCCAAGCCGTCGATGTTCTGCGTGTACATGCGCAGCAGCTGGTTCTTCTGGTGCAGCAGGCAGATGAAGTGGTGTGCGGCGTTGGGCCGGTACGACCCAGGGTACAGCGCTTTGGCCAGGGCGAAGAAGGGCCTGGGGTCACGGTGGAAGAAGCCGATGTCGAAGATGGCCTCGGCATACGGCAGGTTGTACTGCTGGAGGTTGTCATAGAGACCACTGCCCGGAGACCTGACAGCCAATCAACAGTCAGAACAGGCGGTCTATGACGTCATTGCCAATGGCTGACGTGTGCATTTCCTAACCTGAAATCTGGGATTCCGCTCGGCGTGCTGATCCCTGCCCCTGCCATCACCACCACCCGCTTCAACTTCCTGTCTCGGATGTCTTTGGCCACGCCCTCCAGGGTCAGCTGATCTGCAGATGAAGTGCCAGAGAACAGACGTGGAGCCGCGGTCCACCAGGGGGCACTAGAACATCTGAGGAGGAACAAGAAATAGGTTTGGATTCAAACTGGGACCTCACAAAAGATCTGGGACGAAAAGAAAGAAATATCTGAAATTTACAGACAAATATTCCCAATATTTGATCTTAAAATATGACCCATCATGTGTTCTATGTGTTTGGGATCAGGCACTGTCCGTGGTGCCGAATCACACATTCCAGTAAAATTTGCAGGAAAACACTGACCTGTTAAACAGAATCAAAACTGTAATAGAAACCCGAACATGTAAGACATGAAAATAAGAAATCTAAAGTAGAAAGAAGAGAAGAAAACAAAGATACACAAGATTAAGAGAAGGAACTGAACCCAGTGTCTAACCCTAACTGTCTGGAACTCAGTCCACCTTGAGAAGGTCATATGAAATGGTCCATAGATTGTTTATATGGTGTTTGTAGTCGTTCCTAATGACATTTGTGACTGAGCCTTAAATTAATAATTTCATGTTTGTACAACAGCATCTTTATTTGTCTCATTCAACTTTAATTCAATGTGACTTTTCTCTGGTAACTTTATTATTTTTGTCCCATAAAGATCATGTTTCGTCTTGTAATATTCAGACTTCTTTCTAATAATGTGACTTTTCTGCCATAATACTAGCACTTTTTTTTAATTTATATTAGCAGTTTAGTCTCATAACATTCTGACTTTTCTTATAGTTTTATAATTTTTCTTGCAATATTATGACTTAAACTCTTCAAATATCTGATTTTCATTTATATTTGCTACGACTCTGTGACTAATTTCTTGAACTAATTAGTTTTGACTCTATTTCAGGCTCATATTTCCACATAATCACTGTATCTTTACACAAACATTATGAAAATCTAAAACTGATGATGAATGAAAAACAGAAATGACTGGATCTCCAAAGGTTTAACCATGAAAACAGTGTGTTCTCTGTGATGGTCCTGAACTGGTTTGACTTGATGTGGGATCTGCTCGTTTAGAAGATAATGAACAAGAACTGCAGTAAAAGACCAAAAACATCTGGATGAACTCACAGGGAGGACACAGGTGAGGAGGGGGCGGAGCCTGGGGCATACCTGGACCACCTCCTCTGACCTGAAACACATGACGTCAACAACCAAAGCTGTTTTAAGATGAAACTGTGACTGACTATAAGTTTGTTAAATACATTAGTGTCATTATTCTGGTTCATGTGAGTGGAGTTAAAGGTTCTGGTTCTGTGGTGCTTCTAGAACTGTTTCACTGGTTGAATTTCAGTAAAATGAACCAAACAAAAGGATATTTGTGCCTTAAAATCAGACTTCTTTCTGTCCAATCCTTTAGACATTTGATGTGTTGGGTTTTAGGGTAAGTTTTTAATTCATAATTTACTTTTTAGATTAATAATACTAATAATAGTACTACTACTACTAATAATAATAATCTCCCCCATCATAGAAGTCCGTGAGGATCAGTCCAACTTGTTCCATTGGGTCCATTTCTTTCAATTCTGTTCAGCTGTTCCTGTTTTTACTCTGGTACCGCTTTAAAAATCTAGTCTAAAAGTTAAATGACCTGATTTAATCAATTAAATCCAGACATTTGATGATTAATGTTCAGTTTTCTGGATCCGAATGTTTCCTGTTTTTAGTTTAACACTGAACACATCAACGTCTCACTGTTCTGCAGGTTCTGGTTCTGGACCAGTGGATCCGGATCACTGGATCTGGATCTGGTTCAGTAGTTCTGGAACAGTGGATCCGGACCAGTGGTTCTGGATCAATGGATCTGGATCCGGACCAGCGGTTCTGGTCCAGTGGATCCGGACCAGTGGTTCTACATCTTTCGTGGGTTCATCTGGTTCTGTTTGTTTCTTCTGTTGAATCCATTAAAGATCCTGTTGGTTCGGACCATGGAGGATCTGGTTTGACCTGGTCCTGGTCTCCTCTAAAACCTCCGTGTCTCCACTGACCGTGAGTCGAATCCAGACGTCCGAGACCCGGACCCGGTCTGAGACCAAGACCCGGTCTGAAGCGGACCGCCCACATCACAACCGGAACCACGAGACGACGACGAACATCAGAACTAATGTCAAACAGCTCTGTGTTTACCGTTGGCTTCTTCTTCTACAGTTTATTAACGGGTAGGATCCAATGCACCGGTGCGTCAGCGCCTCCTGCTGGACACAACGAACAACACACGACAAACACCTGACCATGATCCACAGGGTTTAGTTCTGTTCTGACAACTCAATAAAATAAGGAATAACAATAATAGAAACTATATACAGAAGTAGAATAAATAAGCCAATGGTTCATTTAAACGGATTAAAAGTCTTTGGATTTTGAAGAGAGTCATAAAATAGATCATACACTGGCATTAAAAAACTGAAAAAAAGAACAAACATGAAAGTCAGATTAAAAAAAACAAATAGTAAAGAATTAAATCCTCATTTTAAATGAGGAGAACGGTAAAATTAAACAAATAAACACATTTTTTATTATTTTTGTAGTATGGTGTCTACCCGTTATTCAGCTCTGTTCAACACACAAACTATATGAATTTACATTAATCCAGCATGTTTATATCCATGTTTATGTCAGTCAATATAATTATAGATATAATAATTATCATATATGTAACTGTGTCATAATTCACAACATATGTTGCAATATGATAAAAAAAAAATAAAAAGTAACAAAATAAAAATATAATATACATCAAACGAAATAAAATACAAATAAAGACGTCCATAAAAACAGAAACAAAGAAATAAAAATAAAAATTGTTAATTAAATAAGTAAATAAATTATCCATACTCCAGATCAGACGGTGGCGCCAATGCTTCTGAAAGTTGTTGATTAACCCTCTTTAAAGAAGACGAAGAAGACGTTGCCCTAGACTATTGCGCATGCGCAAGTTACTCAAGCGCAGAAAACTGAAGCGTACTTTTTTCTGTCTTTTTAATAAAATTCCTTTAACTTCGCTACCATGAAAGATGTTAGCGGGTACCTCAAACAGCAGCAGAGCAGCAGCTCTACACCGGAGATGGCGGCGGAGTGGCACGGACTGGAGGAGCTGTACAACAAAAGGTGGGACTTTAACACCGGAGCTCAACTACGGCTAGGCTAGGCTAGGCTAGGCTAACGACAACTCATTCATTGGAACCGCACGCTGAGTCACGGAGCTAGCATTAGCTACGGCTAAGCTAATGTTACCTGGTGATTTTCAGTGAAGCACAGCGTTAAAACCTGTATTTTTTATTGTTGTTTCAGATGTTTTGTCACACGTTACTGACGTTAAATTAAGATTAACTGTTGTTCCGAGATAGATATACAAATAAAATGTTTTTTGCTCAGATTGTCTGGTGGTCAACCCGGTAGATATGAAGAAACAACTAAATTAAACCATTTAAGCAGATGGAAGTATTAAAACTCAAACATAACAAATCATGCATCTTATTGTTTATTCGGATCCTCATTATCTTCCATTATAGTGGTTGTTTCTCTTCCTGGGGTTCGTTAAAATACAGAGACAGTTACTAAATACAGTAAAAAGTTTACCAGTCATTGTTATCATCAGCTGAACATTTCATCTCAACAATAAACCTTAAAACATTTAGACTTTTATCTTTTACAGAACCTTGGTTTGTGAGAGTCAAAACAATCATTTTTATTCCTGCATTTTCTTTAGTAGTTCTGTTTGAGTGTTTTATTTTCTTAATAAATGTAAATTTTTAGTGTGTTTGATGTATGAAGGGAGCCTATTCTATAGATATGGAAAAGACAGAATGTTTCAGTTGATTCATTTTTGGTTTGGAAGTCAAGTTCATCAGTGTCAGTATATCCATCATTTTCATTATGTCATTTTATTTCCTTAGGTCATGAGACATTGAACATTATTTAAAAAGTGGAGAATTGTCTTCTTTTAAGTTGGGTTCAGTAAATAAAAATGTGAATGAGCGGATTATGGGACCGAAATATCGGGACTGTAATGTAATTATTTTACTGTTGAAATGTTTTTATTTAATCAAAGCAGAGTTTAGGAATGAAAGGAGGTTTGTAGTAACACATGATGCCCAGTTCCCAGATCCCTGTTTTTCCTTGGTTCTGATCTGTTTTTCCTTGGGTCTGATCTGTGTTCGTGTCCACAGGTTGTGGCATCAGCTCACTCTGAAGCTCACAGATTTTGTCAAAGATCCGTGTTTCCAGACCGGAGACGGCCTCATTCAGGTAAGTCCCCAGCATCAACAGAACATCTACAAACAGCTTATCTGTAATCATTTATTAGTCAATTAAATTCTCTCCAGTGTCACAAAATAAATACAAACTCATCTGCACATGTTAACGCTGATAATACTGATGAGTGGTGGTGTTGTTTCAGCTCTATGAAAACTTCCTCAGTGACTTTGAACACAGGTACAGTTTCATTCTCACCTTTACTGGAGTTTGGTTCCATCTCAGTCTGTGTGTCTGAGCTCTTCATTTACTGTTCTGTTCTAGAATTAACCCTCTGTCCTTGGTGGAAATCATCCTGTACGTGGCCCGACAGATGCCAGGTTAGAGCTGCACACACACATACACACACACACGTTTCACACTGAGGTTTTATGTTTTCTAAGCGTTGATTCCATATTCTCAGATCCTAAAGATGCCATCACTTTTCTGGAGAAAACCAAGGAAAAAGTGAGTCCTCTGACAATATTCAAAGCTCTTTTAAATGTTGACGTTTGGGTTTAAACGTGTTTTTGTGTTTCAGGTCAAAAGCAGTGATGAAGCTGTCATCCTTTGTAAGACGTCCATCGGGAGCCTCAAATTGGAGATCAATGACCTTCCTGCCACAAAGGTCAGAACACGTCTGGACTCTGGGTTCTAATGTGGTTCTACGGTGGTTCTACTGTGATTCTACTGTGAGAACACATCCCATATGGTCCATCAGGCCTTTTACTGTGTCATTCTACCACTCTGGTCTTGTTCTCATTTCCTGTCTCTGTTCAATGAATCTATAACACAAAGAATATAAGGTTATCCTCAGATCATAATTAACACAAATGTTCAACAGTCTGTGTCCATCAGTCTGTGGACCCGTTTAATCCAGGTGTTTGTTTTCTAACAGGGGTCTGGGATCTAAAACAATATTGATATTTCCTGGTCCGGCCCACCTGAGGTTGCATGGGTCTGAATGTGGAACCTGAACTAAACTGAGTGACACCTCTGAGCTCTGTCATATAGGGATGCACCGATACCACTTTTTTCCAGACCGAGTACGAGTACTTACATTTGAGTACTTGTTGAGACCGAGTACCGATACGAGTACTTAATAATCCCAGTCCAGTTCTTAGTTCCTTTTGTAAATGTGCTTTATTGTCATTGTCATTAGTCTGACTGTAACAAGGTGCTGCTACTGACATTTAATGTGTTGGAATGAGCGTTTCTCAATTAATCCACCAGGGGGCACTGCTCTTAATTAGTTATACTGGATAAATACCACGAAGAAGAGTAAAGTTTTTTTTTTTTTAGAAGGAGAAGAAAGTCAGTAATAACAAACATGGAGACGACAGAGGCAACACTAATGTGATACTAATATTGCAGCGTTTTCGCTGGTAAGGTTTAAAAGCTTAGCTTCAGCAGGTAAAGAAAAGATAAATGAGCGATAAGTTTAGTTTTCACTTCCGCTGGCAGCGGTCCGCACCGCTCCCTACCCCCAGTCCAGCCCTGGGTAGTTGTCCTAAATGTGTCAGTAGTTTTTCACTAACTCCCACAGTGGCTCTTTGAACAGATCCTCTACCTCCACGGTTCTGCTGGTATTCTCTGTCTGGGTACGCATCCACCAGCACCTGGAAAACAGATGGAATGTACGCAGAGGACGGACAGAACGCTGCGTCCGTATCTGTCGGTGTCTTTAACGTTACTTGCAGTCAACGTTACTTTTCTCACCATCATTTATTTTGTTAAATCTCCACACTCTTCACACTCCCCACACATTACTCCTCATCGTACCTGCTGCACTGAACTGTGAATGTCACACGGCCGTAAGTCCTATCGGTGCATTTGTATCAGATATCTTTTACTAGTACGAATGCGGGTACAAACACTGAGTATCGGAGCTGATGCTCGATACTGGTATTGGAATCAGTGCATCCCTACTGTCATGATGTTCTGAGGATGACGACGTGTGAACCAGAACTCTTCAGAACCTGCCGTATGTTCATGTTGTAAAGGATCGTCCACCGGAGTCTGTCTGATGCATGGTTTGTGTTTTCTGGCTCAGAAAATCATCGAGGAGGTGGAGGAGATGTTGAATAACCTTCCCGGCGTGACTTCGGTCCACGGCAGGTTCTACGACCTGTCCAGTAAATATTATCGAATCATCGGGAACCACGCTGCGTATTATAAGGACGCTCTGCGATACTTGGGCTGTGTGGACATCAGAGACCTGCCAGGTGAGACAGGATGCCACAGCTGAGGGGCACTAGGAGAGGACGCTCCGCCCACTGCCTGGACTCCTTAACATGTGTAGCTGTTCTCCAGCCTGTGGGCGGAGTCACAGATCAGTGGGTCCATTTGTCTCTGGTTTTCAAGTGGTCCACCTCAAACAACAAACCTTCACTGACAGGGTTTTCATCCAAACCCTGATATTTTACTCAACATGACCATGTAGATTTATGTCTGTTAGTCTCATATACCCAGGTCCAGGTCCTGGTCTAGGTCCAGGTTCAGGTCTAGGTCCAGGTCCAGGTCCAGGTCCTCCGTGATCCTGGAAAATGGAAACATCAGATTTTATTTTATCACTTTTAATGAATTTCACTTGGAAACCAAGACTGTTCTTAAAATGAGCCAAAGGTCAGAACATGTGACTGAACGTTTATTTATTTATGTGTTTGTTTGTTTTTCTCCAGAGACTGAGAAACAGGAGAGAGCCTTTACTCTGGGATTGGCTGGACTCTTAGGAGAAGGAGTTTATAACTTTGGAGAACTGGTGGGTGTTGGAGAGAGTCTGCTCCGTCTGATTGGCTGCTGGGTGTGTGCTGTGCTGTGATTGGCTACTGGGTGTGTGCGGTGGTTAAATGTTGTGTTTTTCTGATCAGCTGATGCATCCGGTGTTGGAGTCTCTGAGGAACACAGATAAACAGTGGTTGATCGACACACTGTACGCCTTCAATGGAGGAAACGTGGAGAAGTTCCAGGGCTTCAAGTCGGCCTGGGGTCAACAGGTGAATGTGAACCCAAATCCACCAGCTGGGTCTGGGTTTATCCACCCACCGCTGAACTGGTCCAGACTGAGTTCTCTGTCAAGTTTGGCAACGTTTATGAATATTATTCAACCATAAACAACCATCTGGTTTCTTCTTCAGCCTTTAAAGTGTGGAGATGTAATAATGTGACTTTTATGGTGTTAATCATCCACTGATATGAACATTTGTATCTTGGAGGTTTTTTTTTCTTTAATGAACATGTGTTTGTCCTCAGATGGTAAATATGATCTGAACCGTCTGCTGATCCATGAACATCAGCTGATGTTTGTTGTGTTTGGTTTCAGCCTGATCTGGCAGCACATGAGGCCAAACTGATGCAGAAGATCCAGCTGCTCTGTGTCATGGAGGTGAACCACGTACATCTGTCATGAGGACATTTAACCCTTAAACACCCAAAGACCCACAACCATCTAGTGATCTAAACTGTTTAACACCTGTTGATCCACTAATTCGATCAATCCATGACAATAACTGGTAAAATACAGTTCTTCATTTTTTCATGGTCATCAGATATGACCATATTTGGACGTTCAGAGGCTCCGTAGTGACCGTGGAAACACCGTCATCTTCTATAACATTGATTCACCAGTAAAACCCATGGAGTTGGATCAATGACAGTGGATGGACACACTGGGTTTATATGGATTAAATAATGCATAAAATGAACACAAACAAATGAAAATGTACAAAATAATAATGTGAAGAAAATTGCAAAAATAATTACTAAAATGAAGTAAAAAATAGAATAAGCAACAAAATTAACAAGAACAGCCAGTGATGAATAAAATGAACAAAAATGAATGTAATGTTTACAAAATGATAAATACGATAAAAAAAATGCTAAAAAAAATGTACTAAAGTCAAGTAAAATGGAATTAAATAAACAACAAAAACAGCCGGTAATCAATAAAGTGAACAAAAATGAAAAATAATTCAACAAAATATATGTAACATGAAAAAATAGCAACAAAATTTAATAAAAAAAACTACAGTGTTGAAAAACTTACAAAATAATTGCCATGAACAAAATAAGATTGTAGATGTTTGTTTTATGTTCAATTATTGGTAGATTTTGTTGTAAAAGTCCCTTTTTCTTCAGTTTTCTCCATTTTTAATTTTATAACCTTTGAATTTACTGAGTTTTAATGAACATCTACATAATCATTGATTTAGATAAAAAAAATATAGAATTTACACTGAAAAGATGTCAAAAAAGAAGATAATATTAGAATAAATGCAGGTAAATGACTTAAAGGTGAAATAGAGAAAATGTCATTTTAAAAAAAAAAGTACCACAATAGCAACACTGGGTCTTTATGGGTTACGCTGCAGTTGTGTCTGTGTTGCCATGGTAACACTATGCGACGCTTACACCAATATACACAGTGTGTCCATCCATGTTACCAGAAGAACATCTGCAAAAACCACCAGCTTTAATGAGCTTTAATGAACATTCATGAGAAGAAAATACAGGATTTACACTGAACAAACACAGAGAATAGTCATAAATGAAGGTGATACATGGAGTTGAACTACAGAGAAGTTAAGGCTTAGACTCATCTGCTTGTCTTCCAGATGACCTTCACTCGACCGGCCAATCACAGACAGCTGACCTTCACAGAGATCGCCCAAAGTGCCAAAATCCCCGTCAATGAGGTCAGAGGGTCAGCGTCCAGGGGGGCATGGTCTCTTTGAGCGTCTGAGGGTGTGTGTGTGTGTGTGGGGTGGGGGTGGGGGGGTCTGTTTGATGGTCCGAGTGTGGGGGTGTGGTCTGTTTGAGGGTCTGAGTGTGGAGGGGCGTGGTCTTTTTGAAGGTCTGAGTGTAGAGGGGCGTGGTCTTTTTGAAGGTCTGAGTGTAGAGGGGCGTGGTCTGTTTGAAGGTCTGAGTGTGGAGGGGCGTGGTCTGTTTGAGGGTCAGAATGTGGGGGTGTGGTCTGTTTGAGGGTTAGCGTGTGGGGGTGTGGTCTGTTTGAGGGTCAGAGTGTGGGGGGTGTGGTCTGTTTGAGGGTCAGAGTGTGGGGGGTGTGGTCTGTTTGAGGGTCGGGTCTAAGTGTGGGTGGTGCCTGATAGGTCCATGTTTGTGTGCAGGTGGAGCTCCTGGTCATGAAGGCTCTGTCAGTCGGTTTGATCAAAGGGAACATCGACGAGGTGGACCAGAAGGTCCAGATGACCTGGGTCCAGCCCAGAGTCCTGGACCTGCAGCAGGTCGGTTCCACAGGGTCAAGGGTTGGTTTCTGTTTCAGTTTAGTCAGAGTCACAGTTGGACCTGAACCAGTCTGAGTTGAATTTGGAGGAAGTGACGAGTTTTCAGTTAGTTTTAATTTATGCTGCCTTTAGGTGCTTTGGGAATGATGGGAAATACTAGTTACGAACTCATGGATTGCACATGAATGCCTCATCGCATCATATTTTCCACTGGAGAACCAAGGTGAAAATGACCTTTGACCTTTTCAACATGGTGGAGAGCAACGAGGGCTTCATGGCCCATGATAAACGAGGGTTTTATTAATGTTCTGAGGATTTTACACATTTATAATATGAACAGTTTACAAAAACAAATGCTGTATCAGGTGAATGAACTCGTCTGAAACAGAATCAGGTCTCCAGAAACTGCCTTTATTTATTTATTTATTAGCCTTTATTTATTTCACTACGACAATAAAAGCATTTGAACACAACATACTCGTAAGTTCAAATTCCCAATAGCACCTGAAGTTTCAACCACGAACACATGAAGTTAAAACGTGATTTTGTGTCATTAAGAAGAAAAATGTTCAAACCTGTGTCTATGAAACTGATCGGTTTGAATTCATGCTGAAGTAACTGGAGCTGAAACACAGATGTACATGTGAACTGAAGGTGCTTCCTATAAGAGTAGAAATGAAACCGTTAGTTTGTGTTTAACACTGCTATGGTGTTGTTTCCAGATTAAAGGGATGAAGGAGCGTCTGGACTTCTGGTGTGGGGACGTTAAAAACATGGCCATGTTGGTGGAACAGCAGGCACACGACATCCTCACCTGAACCTGAACGCATCACCTGGACCTGCTGGTTTCTTTGTTTGTTTGTTTACTCTGCTGTTGTTTATTACTCTGTAAATGACTCGGACCTTCGACACAAAACGCCAATAAAAACGTCTCATGGATTGGTCATGTTTGTGTTTGAGTTCATGATGAACGTGCCGAGAGGTGGTTGAAGGTTCGAGTCCAGATGAATTCACAGGTTCAACTTCAAACCATATTTCACTGGATTCTCAAACAGATTCTTAAATGAAGAAACTGAGCTCATGAAATGGTGTCGTATGTCACTGCAGTTCTTACGGCATTTGGTGTGTTGTACATATGCATTTTCATCCTTTCGCATGCTCTTCAACACCATTTTGAAGATCTGTGGTTCATAACCCTGACCCTCTGTGGTACAAACACAGACGCAGATATGAAATTTTTTTTGTGCCAATGTATTCAAACAAAACTTTTTAATTCTCAAACAAAATATATGAATTGGAAAGAGAATAAAAGTCATCCAAGCAAAAAAAAAAAAGTAATCGTCAAACCTCAAACTTGCAAAAAAAAAAAAGGTCTGTTATTGTGTAAAGTGTTTGGTGTTTGTCTCTCTTCACATCATGTCATTTTGTTTACACACAGACCTGGTGTTCACTTGTTCGCTGGATGGATAGTCATGTGACACCTGAACTCCATACGAACAACTTTCAGGTCATAAATTTGGAAGAAGGGGAAGGTACTGCCTTTCTTGCCTCTTATTGGCTGAAAGGCTCTCCTGTTGTTGTCTGTTGTCCCTGAGCCTCTGTGTCCATGTGTTCATAATAGACGGTTCATTTGTCCCGTCCATGTCCATAAAAATCAGATATTTGATTTCAAACTTCAAACCCTGTTGTCCTTGTGCCTCTTTATGTTTCAGCCTCAACGAGCCAGCCGTAAGGAAAGCAGAGTGTTAATAATCATCACTTTACTGTTTACAGCTTCACATATAGGTTTTAAAAATCACAAGTATGCAGAATAAATAAATATATTTTATTTCTGTGAAAACAATCAAGACTCATAGGGTTTAATTTTCACAATCATGAAAAATGTTTAAAATGAACATCGTATGAAATGTAGAATTATTTCTTTAGCAGAAAGAATTTGAGTCTGGATTTGAATAATGAGATTAAGGCACAATTTTTGATCGTGTCACTCAAAAATGTATTAGCCAATGAGGATGTATCTCTTAAAGAATCCGCCCACCCGAGAGGTTTGTGTCAAAACTAAACAAAGAATCACGGAGCGCAAACGAAAAAGTGTAACCGCATCACCAGCAGCAAGAAACGAGCAGAGAGAAGTGGAAACAAAAGGACATGATGTGAAAAGAGCAAAATACAAATACCGTGAGTACTTAGAAAAGCGCTCTAAAACTGATACAATAATAATAATATTATTATTACTACTTTACACAATAACAGACCATTTGTTTATAACTTATAGGTTTTGATTTTGCAATTCCTTTTTTTTTTTGCCTGGGTGACTTTTATTCTTTCAAATTCATATATTTTGTTTGAAAATTTAAACATTTTGTTTGAATATATTGGCACAAAAAATTCCATACACAGAATGCTACTACTCTGTGCAGATAACACACCAATTAACCCTTTCATGCATGAATTAAGAGAGAATTAATTACGTTTTTTTTTCCTGAGTGTTTTTATTCCTCTAGGCATTAAATAAAACAATGCGACTGACATTTTTTATGAACCTATTTTTCATGGAGTTGCAAAAATATTCATTCAGGTGGACACCATACATTTAATTTTTGAAGCAAAGAAACGTATTTACTGATATACTGTGTGAAAACTATAACATAAAAACATTTTTAATGCAGCTAATCTGATGTTTTCTCGCCTTTTAACATACACTAATACAGGTCATTACTCACTTCATGGAGATAATATGCAAAAAAGAAACCATTTTGTTTAAAAAAACAAAAACTGTTAATTACAGTCTAATAACAATAACAAGCACTTGATTTACACTCAAACATGTTAGTGCAGATCAGGTTTATCTAGAACTGCAAAGTTACAGTAATGGTATGAATTGCTGTGTATGGGATGATGCATGAGCGTCCACTGTGTTGGCTGATACGAAAATAAAACAACAAAATCCATGAATATACAAGAGAGCAGCTGTAGAATAACTGTCCACTGTAGTGACCAGTATGCATGAAAGGGTTAAAACAGCGTGGTTATTTACGTCATTTCATGACCTCACATTAAATATGAAGAAAGTGATGGTTTGAAAAATGAATGAAGACTCTATGTCCAATTTATCAGGAAAATGAATCAAATAACGCAGCAAATATATAAATTACTAACATATTAAACATGTTTTAAATGTGAAATAAACCAAACAGAACAAAACAATCTAGTCTGAACGGAAGAGGATTAGTTCCACTGGAAAAAAATAAAAAGGTCACATTTTTAAAATTATTATTCTGAGAAAAAAGTCAGAATTCTGACTTTTTTTATTAGAATTCCTAATTTTTTTTTCTTACAATCAGGCAGAGTGTCACTTTTGCTTTCTGACATGCAGGAGTACAACAGGCTGACATAATGATGGATTTATGTGACTTTTTTATACATCTGGGGGTTCTGGCAGAAACCATTTTCACTCTTAGATGAACAGATGGAGTTTTACTTGTTGTTTTACTTGCTGTAGAGGCAGATATAAGTACTAAGTGGCTAACGGTTCTTGCTAGGATCGTCATCATTGTGGATTGAAGGCCCTGTGTTCTTCATCGAGGGAAGGTAAGTTTATTTTCCAGTGGAATAATAGTGTGGAATAAAATAGTGTGGAAGTGTTCAGTAAACAGGAAAAGTTATTGTAGATGTTCGTGTGTGTATCCATTTCCTTTCCTCGGTCATATTCCTACTCACACTGATACAGTTAGCTTAAACAGCTCTGAATGCGTTAGCATTAGCTAGCACCAAGTAGAGGTAGATAAAAACTCATTTAAAAGTTCTAAGAAAAAAGTCAGAATTCAGATTTTTTCCTCAGAATTCGGACTTTTTTCTCATAATAATAATAATAATAATAATAATAATAATAATAATAATAAAATATCGGACTTTTTTTTTCAGTGGCCCTAATCCTCTTCCATAAATCTGAACATAATAAAGCATGGACTCATTTCTCTGCATCATTTTTTTCAATCTGTCTGATTTTACTCCAGTGACACAGATGGAAAAAGGCCGTTTTATAAACCTGTTTAATGTGAGATTTAAATGATAAACCTGATCTCAAATAAGGACTAGATTCATCACAGTGGTTTAGGTCTCCATGGTAACAGCATCTATGGTGACCACTTCACTGGACACTGCATCCCATAATAATTTTAGGTCCAAACACAATGACTTAAGTTTAGTCTGAGTTTAAACAGGACGACTTCAGTTTAGTCTGAGTTTAAATACAACTTCAGTTAAGTCTGAGTTTAAACAGAACGACTTCAGTTTAATTTGTGTTTAAGTTGATCATCCAATCTTTAATATTGTGGCAGGATGAAGAGAAGACAGGAGCTGAAGGTGGATCTGACCTTTATTTCAGAAACGCCAAACCAACGCGATCACAGGAACAAGTGCATCAGAAAAACCAGGAATGTAAACCCTACCCACTGTCCTGCTGGGTGAGAGGCACGCCCCCCTAATATCCACCACAATCTCTTTAACGGACTCCTGTAGTTTAATTATCAGTAGTTTAATTAGCTGTAGTTTAATTAGATGTAGTTTAGTTAACTGTAGTTTAATTAGCTGAAGTTTAGTTAGCTGTAGTTTAATTAGCTGAAGTTTAGTTAGCTGTAGTTTAGTTAACTGTAGTTTAGCTAGCTGTAGTTAATTAGCTGTAGTTTAGTTAGCTTAATTGTAGTTTAGCTAGCTGTAGTTAATTAGCTGTAGTTTAACTGTAGTTTAGTTAGTTGTAGTTTAATTAGCTGTAGTTTGATTAGCTGTAGTATAGGTAGCTGTAGTTTAGGTAGCTGTAGTTTAATTAGCTGTAGTTTAGTTAGCTGTCATTTCACTGACTGTAGTTTAATTAGCTGTAGTTTAGCTAGCTGTAGTTTAATTAGCTGTTGTTTGGTTAGCTGTTGTTTAGTTAGCTGTAGTTTAGCTAGCTGTAGTTTAATTTGCTGTAGTTTAGTTAACTGTAGTTTAATTAGCTGTAGTTGAGTTAACTAGTTTAATTAGCTGTAGTTTCGTTAGCTGTAATTTAGTCAGCTGTAGTTTAGTTAAGTGTAGTTTAGTTAGCTGGAAAGGTCAAACATCTGTGATGAGTCTGTTTGTGTAGGTTCTCATTTGTCCAGGTCGTCATTCTTCTTGGTTCTTCTAGGTTCTTCTAGGTTCAGCTGGACTGGTTTGGCTCTTTTGAAAATGTTTTGTGTCTCATATAAGAGACTTCTTCGGTTCTGATAATTGGTGGGGGACACTGAACTTATACACCTGTTGGGGGAGTGGTCTTATACACCTGTAGGGGGAGTGGACTTATACACCTGTAGGGGGAGTGGTCTCATAACCTGTAGGGGAAGTGGTCTTATACACCTGTAGGGGGAGTGGACTCATAAACCTCTAGGGGAGTGGTCTTATACACCTGTAGGGGGAGTGGTCTTATACACATGTAGGGGGAGTGGTCTAATACACCTGTAGGGGGAGTGGACTTATACACCTGTAGGGGGAGTGGTCTAATAAACCTGTAGGGGGAGTGGGTCTTATACACCTGATTGGATAGGGTTAGATTAGGCTGTATTTGGATGAACTCGAGGTCTTTTATGGAATGTTTTGGACATCCTGATCATAGAGTCACAGTACTAAACCTAGCAGTGATAAATAGACCAATATTTGTCTATTGGTGGGGGACATTATATTCCTAATTTTGTTAATGTTACATAGATGGATGAAGGTTTATGTAGACACTTGTTCAATATGTGTTTTATATAATAATTCCTTATGAAAAAAGGTTTCTCAGGTTGAACTGATGACAGACTAATATAATCCAGACGGGCTATGTATATGGGACAGTTTAAACCAAAGACAAGAACTCTGCTTTGGTCTTAGTTTAGTCGAAGGAGAGTCCAGGAATAATGGGGTGTTTAGATCTTTCAGTCACTTTTACCAACTGACTTTTATCTTCAGTTCAGATCATGCTTATAGAATAATGTACTAACAGCATATATACTGTAATGGAAAAAGAACTGGCCCAAGGGAAGAACCCTGTGGAACGCCGTCATTAAACCAAGCTTGGACAGTTGACTTGTGTAAAAATGAGTCTTTTTCTGAAAGTTGGACTGTTTTCTCAGTTGGTTCTGTTCTGATCTGAACTATGACCCTGAACTGGACCTGGGCCAACCATGGGGATGAAGTACTGAAGACATCTGGGGGTTCCCAATCAGTGAGCCTCAGTATTTACAATTTTCTTCCCAATGTTCATTTTATGTTCATTCTTATTATTATTATTTGTTGCTTCTCCTTTCAGTGTTTGTTCTTTTTTCAGTTTTTTTTTAAATTACTATTAATTTTTTGTTTGTCCTTTCATTTGTTTTATGATTGTTTCTTCATTTCTGAATATTTGTTCATTTTTGTTCATTTTTCCCTTCAATGATTATTTTTTGTTTCATTTTTGTTCTGTTTTTCATCAAACTCAGTCATTTCTTCACAAAATGAATTTTTCAGAAACATAAACTGATCAGATCAACTAAAAAACTTCTGTGGGTTTTTACTCCGTGTGTTTGACTTGGGTTGATTTGACCTGGTTTCTTTGATTCAAGTCTGAACCAGGTCTTTTTCTTTCTTTCTTTCTTTCTTTTTTTCTTTCTTTCTTTCTTTCTTTCTTTCTTTATTTCTTTATTTATTTATTTATTTATTTATTGGAGTAAATGGAGTTCATCTGGTCTGGACCTCAGCTTCAGCCTCTCTGAACGAAACGAAAATGACAATGATCCTGTAAAGACAGAACCGACGGAATCATGAGCAACAAACCAACAGTTATCAGGAAACAGACCGCTGACTACCCAGAATTCAGTGGTGGAGGAGGAGGAGGAGAGAGGAGGAAGAAGAAGAAAGGGGGGGGGGGTTTGAAATGAGGCTGGATAATTAGGAAAAGCAGGATGAATCCCCAAAGGGAAGAGCAGCAGTGAACGAATGAGCCAATGAGTCGGGTCCATGCAGCTCCTGGCAGCATCCTCCATCCTCCCCCTCCTCCATCCTCTCTCCTCCCTCCATCCTCCATCCTCCCCCTCCCTCCTCCATCCACCCTCTCCCTCCTCCATCCTCCCTCCCCCCTCCTCCATCCTCCCTCCCCCCTCCTCCATCCCCCTCCTCCCTGTCTCCATCCTCGCGTCCCTATCTCTTTAAGAGCCCAGTGAGTGGGGGAGGGGTGCAGGCTGGGGTGGAACAGTCCTGTAATGAGCAGGTTTTCCAGAGACGGCGAGGGGAGAGGAACAGGCCGAAAAACAAGAGGGGGGACAGATGACTTGGTGGATTTTCAGAGGATGCGAAAGCAGTGAAAATCCCCGACGGAGGGGCATCGTTGCGCGTCCTGCTGCTTGGGCGTCAGGTGGAGTCGTTGCGCTGGGGGGTGTCCGCCGAGCATCCCCGTCCTCCTGCCTCCTGAGGTGTGTTGGTGTGTCTGCTGGGGCTGTTTGCTGATGTAAATCTCCTCTTAATGTGTCTCTGTGTGTTTTTGCGGCAGCGGCGTGGCGATGCTCTGAGCTCTGCCCCGTGGGCCTCTGGGACCGACGGAAAAGCCTAGGCCTCGCTTTGCCGCTCCTCCTCATCGTCTGGTGGAGGCAGAAGGAGGAGGCGACGGGCTGACGAGCCGAGCAGAGCCCCGGCTGCGAGGAGGATCGGTGGCGGCAGGCGGAGGAGGAGGAAGGAGGAGCACTGCATGCCCCATGGGGAGAAGCCGACACCACCAAAGCCACCGCCGAGGCTTCGACTGCTTCTCTGTTGTCAGGTGATGGTGTTCAGGTGGAGCCGGTGAATCCAACGGCAGCAGCAGCAGCAGGAGGAGGAGGAGGAGGAGGAGGAGGAAGAAGAGTCGAGGCCCGGAACCTCCAGCCGAGGCCTCCTCCCTGTGTGACCGAAGCTTCATCCACACTGATACGTTTTAGAAATGTCCAGACGAGCAAAGTTTCACAAATAGCCTCCGTCCGACGGGCGACGCCACAATGTTCCACGGACAGTGAATGTAGCACGAGGAGATGCAGAATGTAGCTCCTCAACATTTGCTAAAGACACAAAAAGGACAGGATGAGTGGAATCCACCGACACAACGATGAAAACACAATAATTAATGGTTCGCTAACTATCGGTATCATCAGAACTGGGCTCTGAAGAAGAAAAACAACTGAAAAGATAAAGTTTCAGACGTTTACATCCACATTTACTGGTTCATTACGTCCTTATTTCTTCCTTTGACTTCGATGTTCAGTTTTTTTTCCAAGTTACATCTGCCTCGGTCGACCTTTAACCTCCGAGTTGAATTAACAGATTGTCGTCAAGGGTTGTGTAGCAGAGAAGATGTACGATTCACAGTCCCAGGTTTTAAGAGCCGGCGGTGTTTTGTCCGTTTGGATCGGTGGAGCCTGAATGCAGTAATCGGACCAAAATGATCAACGCTGTTTGGAAAGGTTCCATCACGGTCGTTGAACCTAAACCGAACTCCCAGGTGCAGAAGCTTATCTCAGCAGCTTTGATCCGACCATTTTTCTTTCACCCCAGAAACCCCAACACATCTGACCTCAGTAAAAAGTCTAAAGATCCTGAAAGACCAAAGTGGACGTAATGTATTAGTGTGGACTGGAACCTGAGTCTGAACCACCGTGACCTGGTTCATCATCAGGTTTGACTTGATACCAACAACAGAAGCACCTGTAAGTCTGTCTTCACATTTAATGATCCGCCTTCAAGGCTAATGTCTGCTGCTCTTCCAAAAGGATCATGTGATCTGAGAGGGACCAATTAGGGAAAGGACTTTTCTCCAATCAGGCATTGAGTTCGTTTATGGAGTTTACAACCTGGGATTATTTAAAGTGTGAGAAGAACTGAACTGAGGCCCATCCAGAGCAGGGTCCAGTCTCTGGTCCTGGTTGGAGACATCAGGTTCTTGGACTGAACCTGGACCGGTTTTGTTCTTCTACTGATTCATCTAGACCTGGTTCATTTATGTCCTCTGGAGGTTTGGCACAAACAGCTGATCCATGTTGAAAGAACCAGGTTCAGGATTTGTTTTGGTTCAGATTGTGTTTCTTCCAGGACGGATGGGAAGCCTGAAGACCGTCAGAAAGCACCTGCATTTTAGGGACCATTAAGGGTCGGCGTGGACATGTGGAATAAAGGCTGTTTTTTAAAAATAAGAGGAATTCATATGAACATGGCCTGAACCTGAACCGGTTCCTCTTCTTCTTCTACGGATTTTCTTGGACCGGTTTCATGTCCAGGTTTGACTCAACAACAAAAACAGAATCAGCTGTTCTTCAGTCTTCGTATTGAATTAATGGTCGTCCAGCTGATGTCTGGTTGGGGACTTTAGACCAGGTCCATCCAAACCGCATCACATCCGGAGTTTACAAACTTGAAGAATCTTGGTTTTAGGGTTTGGATCCTAAACCTCCAGCGTGGACCAGAACCTGTACTTGAACCATCGCGTTCTGCTCCTTCTTCTTGACGTTCTACGGATTTGCCTGGACCTGTTTCATGCATGTCCACTGGAGCAGGTTTGACTTTGATGACGGGGGGTCGTACTGCGGGGGTGGGAGGCAGGGGAAGGCCCATGGGCGGGGGGTGTGCACAGGGCCGCAGGGCCAGGGCGAATACGCCGGTGCCTGGAGCCACGGCTTCGAGGTCCTGGCGTCTACACGTGGCCCCGCGGGAACAGCTACCAGGGCACGTGGGCGCAGGGAAAGCGCCACGGCATTGGCGTGGAGAGCAAAGGCCGCTGGGAGTACAGGGGGGAGTGGACGCAGGGGTTCAAAGGTCGCTACGGGCAGCTGGAGAGCACGGCCAGTGGTGCCCGCTACGAGGGGACGTGGAGCAACGGGCTGCAGGACGGATACGGAACCGAAACCTACTCCGACGGAGGTATGTACAGGTGGGGTCAGGACATGTGACACTGACCGTCCATCACATGATAGTCACATGATCAGATCAGGGCAGCGTATGAGACAGTGAGGTGGGTCTTGTCCAGATGAACTGTTTAGTCAAGGTTTTTTCAGCTTTAGTTTTTAGTTTTTATTTTGAGAAACTGTCTGCTCTCCACAAAATGATGAGTAAAATAACCCAGCGTGGTTTATTTCTGTACTCTGTGGGTTCCTCCGAACATCCACCAGGTCAGCACTGACCTATTTTAGGGTTAAGACGCTCAGACAGATGTTTCTCAGTGCATGGTTCCTGGACTGAAACACCATCAGAACCTTCAAAAACCCGGTGAACGATGGGTTGATCAAAGCCATTTAAACCACAGGGATCTGATGGATGATGTTTCTTCAAATAAAAAAGGGTAAAAAAAAAAAAGAGTAAAACTAATGAACCTGATGAACCGGGTTATTATTTAGACCAGCAGGTGGTTCTAAACGAACCAGGACGTTCAGAAGATCAACTGTCTGTTAGTCTATGTCCACTACCAAACCCTGGTCCAGTACATGGTCCAGGACCCAGTTCCGAACATGGTCTAGGACCCGGTTCAGAACATGGTCCAGACTTGGTTCAAAACATGGTCCAAGATATGGTCCAGAATATGGTGCAGAACATGGTCCAGAACATGGTCTATATCCCGAGTCTACGGTTTTATAAACGTCTCCTCACCTTCAGGAGACACTGTTGGACATTTTTTGACTCTTCATGGATCTGAAGGAGGTTTAGATGTGAATAAATCCGACCCCAGCATCTCTGAACATGTGCAGATTCTTTAGTTTGGACTCAAGTCACTGATCCACAAGGAACGTTCCAACTCCTGAAATGAAAGCTTAGATCTTCCTGGAGGACGTCTGTCTCCTACATTCATCTATTTCAGTGTTAGTGTTGTTTATTTATTATTCGGTCTTTATTCTGATGCGTTGACTTAGTTTAGATTTTCATCCTTTCACTGTTGCTTCGACGTTAACGCAAACTCTGACTCAACCTACAGACTAAGAACTGAGTTTTAACTACGTCTCCCAAGATGCACTTCACTGATAAACAATCCAATCAGGAGTTTCAAACTCTCCTGTTTCTACGAGGTGTAAAGTGTTGCTTCAGTTGAGTCTGAAGCCTTTTTTCTGTGGAGACTGAGGCTCATGGGTAATGTAGTATTTAGAGGTAGGAGGTATGTTTCCAGAACATCCAGGTTCTGTTCAGGCTCAAGTTCCGTTCAGGTCCAGGTTCTCTGCCTCTTGAGTCTGTCACGTTGGTTTATTTTTCAATCTTCTGTCAGTGAGTTCTGTTTAGGTTTTTTGACAAATCAACTCCTTAAATTATAATTTTTCAGGTTTTATGAGGAAAACTTTGATTTATAGACGCAGAAAAAGGAATATGAATGAAGAACGAAAAGAAGAAAAGAAAAATTATTGTTTCATCTTGTGGAGTAGACACTTTATTGTGGAATAGAAACTTTAAATACTCAGTACCAGACTGAACTGGACCAGTCTGAACAGAACCACACATAGAACAGGGTGGTTTTACAGGTTTGAAGAATAAGGAAAATGATGATAAAAACAGAATCTGAAAAAGCATAAATGAACGCACGTTAAGGTAACACTTCAATGATGATAGAACCACATGTGTATTGATCTGTGACTCCCATTTAGATCCATTTCTTCTAATCAGATAATCAAACATGTCTGAGATGAACCATAGGTTTTATTGACGCAAAGGCAGATGAAGGAAACAACAGAAGAGTGAAACAGAAGGAGTCATACCTGACAAAAGGATGGTGAAGTCATCAATCAGATTAGAACTTTACTGATAATGAATCAGTTCAAACTTATCGGTTGAATCAGGTCCAATGACTGGACAGTCAAACTCTGAGGACAGAGGAGGCGGAGCTTCAGGGACAGTCAAACTCTGAGGACAGAGGAGGCGGAGCTTCAGGGACAGTCAATCTCTGAGGACAGAGGAGGCGGAGCTTCATGGACAGTCAAACTCTGAGGACAGAGGAGGTGGAGCTTCAGGGACAGTCAAACTCTGAGGACAGAGGAGGTGGAGCTTCAGGGACGGTCCTGCTTTAGCTCAATGTATCGGTTCTTTTGGTTTCTGCCTCCACTTCCTGCCTCTCTGGTCACCATGATAATGGAAGACAGTCCCGGGTCACCATGGTGACGGCAGACAGCGGGTCAGCGTGTCACCAGGGAGCAGCTTGGGGGCTCCGCTCCTGCGCTCTGATTGGCTGATCTAATATAGGCTGACGGATGCAACAGGATCAGACCGGGTCCAGGTCCCTGTCAGGGTCTGGGTCCAAGTCCGGCTCCGGGTCAGTCTGTGTCACGTGACAGCCCCGCTCCTCTTGCGTGAGACACTGACAGATGAATATAGCACGCACGAGCTGACACATTTTCACAATGCCTGTGAATGCGCCTGTTTTCATTAATGAGGCTGATAAGAATAACACACACACAGAGTGACTTACCTGACAATCAGGGGACTTTACATTGAGTTACAGTCATCTCCTACACACTCACTGTGACCTCAACCTGATGACCTCTGACCTTTGTAACACTCTTCAATGTCATGTCTAGCATTTATATCATGAGAACCGCCGTTGTCTCCCACACGTGAGTGTAGGAACAGATTTACTCTACATCCCCATAATGTCACATAGACAAACTGACTCAGTACCTTTGACAGTTGAGATTTAGGATTTACAGAAACTCAGCAGGATCCTGAATGCAACACTAGCCCCTTCCTTGAACGCAACCCCAGCCTGTTCCCTGAACACAACCCTAACTCATTTACTGATTTATTTGTTTCTTTATGATATGAAATAAACACTTTAATGGAACAATGATCATTTTAATCAGATTTAGTCACAAAGTCGTGACAGACACCTTTAAAACGGTGAAACAACACGTTGACTTCAATTAATCAACACAAGCTTCTACAATCAGTCATTTTTTCAGTATTTCTTCATTTTAAAGACAGATTTTAGTCCTGAATGAGATTTGTTGTAGTTTTATATTATTTATTAAAGACAAAATGAGACAAAACCAAGATGAAAACTGAAAAACCCCTCCCATGAGTCCTGGGTTCAGACTGAGTTCAGGTTCAAATCCTGACCTCATGGTTCTGTTAATGAGGTTCTGAATAAAAACACAAAGTCCAAAGTTTAGACTAAACAAGGAATCTGAAAATGTGTATTAGTCAAACAGAGGAAAGTGTTTAACCCTTAAGAACCAGAGTCTGTGACATCACCTATTGTATTATTATCCTGTATTGCTTCAGTATAAATCCTGTATTTTTTATATTTATTTCACTGATCATGTAGATGTTCATTAAAGATCAGATAAAGTTGATGGTTATTGTATCAGTAACAGATCAAACTGAATAAACGGTGTCTTTTTCAGTCCAATCTGTCATTAACTGAACATAAACCAAGTGTGTCCATCACTGTCACTGATCCAACTCCATGGGTTTTACTGGAGAATCAATGTTGGAGAAGATGACGGTGTTTCCGCAGTAACTACGGGGCCTCTGAAAGTCCAAATGGGTCATATCTGATGACCATGAAAAGATGAAGAACTGTATTTTATTAGTGGATCAGCAGGTGTTAAACAGTTTATATCAGTAGATGTTTGGGTTTTAAGGGTTAAATGTTTGTATATTTGTGGACGTGTCATAAAACAAACTATGACTGAACTAAGTGTGTCTGTGTCTCACAGTTGAGTCCTTCAGCTCTCATGTATCTGTTTCAGGAACGTATCAGGGCCAGTGGCTCAGTGGGATGCGTCACGGTTACGGCGTGCGGCAGAGCGTTCCCTATGGCATGGCGGCCGTCATCCTGTTCCCTCTGCGTACGTCCATAAACTCCCTCCGGTCCGAGCACAGCCACGGCCCTCCGATGGCAGAGGATGGCTCCGCCCCCACACCCACAGACGGCGTGGCGGCAGGTTTGGCGGGAAGTCCCGTGGGCCGCGGCGGCTTCGCCCTGACAGCGCCCAGTGAGGCTGAGCGGCAGAGGAAACGCAAGGGACGCTTCCGTCAGTCCATCCTGAGCGGGCTGAAGCTGCGGCGCTCGGAGTCTAAAAGTTCATTGGCCAGTCAGCTGAGCAAACAGAGCTCGTTCTGCAGCGAAGCCGGGATGAGCACCGTCAGCTCCGCCGCCTCCGACATCCACTCCAACGCCAGTGAGAGCGAGCAGGGCGCCCCCGTCGACGCCACTGTCACCGAGATGTATGCCGGCGAGTGGAGGAGCGACCAGAGGGGGGGTGGGGTGTGGGCGGCGCTCCGATGGCCTGCACTACGCCGGCGAGTGGGCGGGGAATAAGAGGCACGGTTACGGATGCACCACCTTCCCCGACGGAACCAAAGAAGAAGGAAAGTACAAACAGAACGTCCTGGTCAGTGGCAAACGAAAGAACCTGATCCCTCTGAGAGCCAGCAAGATCCGTGAGAAGGTGGACCGTGCCGTGGAGGCGGCGGAGGAGAAGGCGGCGGACATCGCCAAGCAGAAGGCGGAGATCGCCATGTCCAGGTGAGTCCACAGCAGGAGGTTCTCTACATACACAGAGACCCAACAGCGGAGCTGCAGGTCCACCAAGGTTCCACTCAGAACCTTCGGATGAACGCAGACACATGTCTGGTCCAGTTCTGACTAAAGAACAAACGGAACAAACTCTATATTTAAGGTTTTTCTGTTTCTTTTTAGTTAAACATTGGTTTGTTTTGTTAAATTATAATCGAATAAACCAATGAAACTAAACAGACTGTAGAGAACCCAGACCTCAGAACCCAGACCTTAGAACCCAGACCTCAGGTATCAGATCTCAGGTATCAGATCCAGATTCATAAAAACACCTGGAAGAGTCGAACCCTGGATCAACGTTTATGACATTTCAGTCTGAGTTTCAGATTCAACAGGAAACAAAAAAACTGTTTCTGTGACACATGAACATATGAATGAAATATGACACAATCCACCTGTCTCCATCTGTCTCTGTCTGTCTCCACGTGTCTCTGTTTGTCTCCACCTGTCTCCGTCTCTCTCTGTCCAGGATGAGTCACGCTCGTGGGAAGGCGGAATCAGCTGAAGGTGTAGCTCATAAAGCCATGGAGGAGTGTCGTCTGGCTCGGATCGCAGCCAAAGAACTGTCTCCATCTTTTCACATCTATGGAAACGGTGAGTGGACGTAAACCTGAGTGGACACAGACCTGAGTGGACGTAGGCCTGAGTGGACATAGACCTAAGTGGACATCAGGTGTCCATGTGTGTCCTGAATGTGGACCTAACCCTTTACCCCTGTTGTTCCTCAGGTCTAGAATGTCAACGGCCCAAACACCAGGATGGGAAGGACAAAGACCACGAGGTGATCTCCACGGGGACGGACAGTCCAGAGCTGTGCACGCCTGACACTACGCCCCCGGTCATCTCGCCCGACCTCAGCCCGGTGCTCAGCGTCCCCGCCTCCCCGCCCCGCAGCCCACCCAAAAAACCCACCGGCCCCGAAATGCCTGCTTCATGAGGCAGAGCGCCCTGGACGAACAGGGAGGGGCTGAGATCCAGGTGCTGGTGGAGGGGCGTGGCCTAGACCTGCCACGGGGCGGGACCAACACGTGGACCGACGACATGTATCCGGATCGAGGGGGCGGATGCAGCAGCCGCTCCACGACGCCATCGCTGCTGGAGGAGACGGAGGGTCAGATCAACGGCCACGAGCTGACCAATCACAGAGCACGGGACAAACCGTTGGCCAATCACAAGTCACGGGAACACGGCCCTGCCTATCGAACATGGGAGCACTCACTGTCCAACCAAAAGCCCTCCAAGCATGTCTCGTCCAATCACAAGTCGAGGGAGTACTCGTCGTCCAATCACAAAACATGGGATCATTCGTCGGCCAATCACAACACCTCGTCCAATTACAAGCCGCAGGTGCACTTTTATCCAATCACAAGGACCACAACATGTCCAATCACAAGACTTCTGAGCATGCTTTGTCCAATCACAAGCCCCAAGAGTATATCATGTCCAATCACACCATTAAGGACCACCCCTTCTGCGCTCTCTAACCATGCCCACCCCAAGCACCCCCCATTACACAGCGACCATCAACTGGACTGGACCACCGACGGCACCCTCCGGTGGAGCCCTGCCCACTCCCGCCTCCCGGAGCGGGACGAGGAGCGGACCAGCGACTACACGGTGGACATGAGGCTCCAGAGTCCGGACTCGCAGCCGAGCCGGGTTCTGGAGTCTCCGGGTGCCACGGCGGCAGGGGGGCGGCTGCTGCGGTCCCGTGGTGGCGGCCTGCGGCCTGTCAGAGAGGGCTCGGTGGACTCGGTTCAGATGCTGGACAACCTGAATGTGGGGGCGGAGCTGGAGGAGTGGCCACTGCACAGAGATCTGACCCTGTCCCGCCCTTAAAGTCTCAGCCAATCACACTGGAGCAGGACGGAGAGCAGCTCACCCTCAAAACAAACTCAGTGAGTGTCAGAATTTTGGGTGGTTTGGGTGGAGGTGGACGGGAAGGTGCAGGTGTGGGTACCAGTACCAGTTCCAGTACACTCAGTCTCCAGATCTATGTCCACATTCTGTGAGACCTTTGGTGGATCTGGTTCAGAGTTCTGCTTCAGAGTTCTGGCTCAGTCAAGCATCTCTGTGGAAGAAGGTTAAAGCTGAGGGGGTGGGGTTTGTGGGACGTCTGAGGGAGGCCATGGTTTGGCATTGGATGGATGGTGGTTGTTGAAGGTTGAAGTCAAACCCTGTGAATCAGACCAGCAGGATGGTCCAAGGTGGGTTCAAGTCCACCAGGGACAGTGGTTCTGGTCCTGAGTAGAGGTGTGGGTTGTTGGTTTGCAGATGTAGATGTGAAGTCGAGGTGGTTCCGCGCATAGAAGGTCCAAATCTGGTACAGATTATGGACTGGGTCAGCCCAGGTGCACCCTCACCAGGTGTTTTTCATGATGTGATCATGGTGGACCTCCATGGACCTGATACCAGGGTTCAGGACTCCAAAATAAAACCAGTGTAATACCACTAACAGCCACTAGGGCGATGTCTCCATAGACTTCCACTGAACCAGTACCAGTACTTCTGTCCTGTTGTCATTCTGGTGACACTGGTTTTATTTGGACCCTGTGAGGTCTATCTGAGACTCTGCCTCCAACCCTTTGAGGTCCCTCTGAGACCCCACCTCCATCTGTCACATCTGAATAGAACCTTCAAAGCTTATGTTTATTAAATAAAACTTATGGATAAACACTGTTACCATTTCACTTGAATTTGAGTCGATAAGTTAGCATTTAGCATTAGCATCACCCTATTACGCCTTGTGCCTGCTGCTCCACCTCTCTGTCCAAATATGGTCATGCCCATTGCCAAACTACAAACTAGTGTTTTATAATGTGTGATTGATCTGAATGTTGTGGGTCATTGATCTGTGTTCTGGTTCTGTTCTGCAGCTCAGTTCTGCTTTTATTAGTTTGTCAAGTGTTTTTCTGATGATGTTTGACTAATTTTTCTTCTTCTTCTGCTTCTCTTGTGTTTCAGGGCTCCAGCTCTTTCTGGTGGTTATGGTCATTTTACTCAATATTGGAGTAGCCATTCTGTTCATTCACTTCTTATTTAAGCATATACAGGTATGATCTATAGACTTATTGATAATCTGATATATTCTATTCTGACCTGCTGAGACGGACTCTCTGATTGGACCGGAGGCTGAGCGACGGACAGACGGACGGACGCTCTCTTCTCTCCTGTGTTGAAGCCCGTTTCAGTTTCAGACGCTTCTTTTTGAGCTTGCAACCGTAGAAAACATGTCCGAGTGCAGCTTTAAGCGAGGGGTGGGGGGGGGCACCGGACACACATGCATGGGCGTCCGCCGCCGCTGAGCGCCAAGGTTCAGGCCTGATGAGAGCATGACCCGCGACCCCTCCGCGACCCCTCCGTGACCCCGGCGGTAACACTCGCACTATGCGCTACAGAACTATGCTGCAAGAGTAGATCCATTTTAAAGGGCTCCGTCATTTCCTGTTTCGTTTGTCACGGCGAGCGCGGCGGCCATTGCATGAGGCGGCGCGTGGCATTTTAAAAAGTGCATTTTCTATCCCTTTAACATCACTGTTCTGTCCTCATTTCATCCCATTTGGAAACACGCCCACTTCACTTCACTGTCACTTCACGTCCAAACAAAAAAGCCCAGAATCCAATCGGATCCAGACGACCTGGACCTGGGAGTCGGGCGCCTTTGGGTTTTACTGCTGCACATGCACACGTTCACACGGTGACGAGATCCAGCCCTTTGTACAGGAGACTGTTCTGTTATAACCACGGACTCTAATATACTCAATGTGTATGTGTCATTATCCTACGTACGGAGACGCTGCTCGGAACCAGAACCCACAGAACCAGACGTCTGCGCAGGGATGGCGATTCACCGAAGAAACACAGAGGGGACTGCTAGGAAACAGGCAAAACAGTGAACAAAACAATAAACAAAACAGTAAACAATACAATAAACAACCAAAAAACACAACAAACACAGAGAGAAACAGGCAAAACAGTAAACAAAACAACAAATAACAAAATAAACAACCAAAACAACACAACAGCACAGAGGGGACCGCTGGGAAACAGACAAAACTGTAAACAAAACAGTAAACAACCAAAGCAACACAACAAACACAGAAGGGACCACCAGGAAACAGGCAAAACAATAAACAAACTAGAAGCACTCGGAGAGCGCAGACCTCCGCCAAGGCTGATCAGTGGCCCCGTTGACCCCCGATCACCACCAAAATTTAATCATTTCTTCCTTATCCCACTTCCAACAAACCCTGAAAATTTCATCCAAATCTGTCCATAACTTTTTGGGTTATGTTGCACACTAACGATCAGTGCCCCCCCCCCCCCTCCACCACCACCACCCCCCGTGGGCCCCCCCACCCCCGATCACCACCAAAATTTAATCATTTCTTCCTTATCCCTTTTCCAACAAACCCTGAAAATTTCATCCAAATCTGTCCATAACTTTTTGAGTTATGTTGCACACTAACGGACAGACAAACAAACAAACAGACAAACAAACAAACCCTGGCAAAAACATAACTCCTTGGCGGAGGTAAAAATTAAACAATACAATAAACAACCAAAACAACACAACAAACACAGAGGGGACCGCTGGGAAATAGGCAAAACTGTAAACAAAACAACAAACAATACAGTAAACAACCAATGTAACACAAAAAAAGAGGGGACCGCTGGGAAACAGCCAAACTGTAAACAAAACAGTAAACAAAACAACAAACAATACAGTAAACAACCAAAACAACACATACCAAAGAGGGGACCGCTGGAAAACAGGCAAAACTGTAAACAAAACAAACAATTCAATAAACAACCAAAATAACAACAAACAGAGGGGAAACAACAAAACAAGACAACAAAACAAGAAGAAATGACAAAATGACACAAAACTAAACAAAACAATGAACAAAATAACATGAAACTAAACACAACAAAACAAAATGAAACTAAACAAAACTATAAACAACAGAAAACAAACAACAAACATTTTTATTTACAAAAATGTACAATTTACCAATCAAACCTGTGCTACATTCACTGACCATGATACATTTATTGACCGCGGTACATTCACTGACTGTGTGTCACTGACCAGTCATCATATCGCTCCAAATCATCAGTGGAACAAAATAAGTCAATTTAAACTATTCTGTAAAGACAAACATCTGACAAAATTATAAATGTCAACATGTAAATTAAAAAAAACAACAACAAAAACAAAAAACAAGATGAAAATGTTGTCTGATTTGAGAAAAGTCAAGCTAAAACCGAATCAATTCAACATGACGTAGGAAAAACAAAACGATTGAACTTTTATAATATTATTTGACTTTTTCAGTTAAAATGTATCAAAATAGATCAATAAATAATTGAAACATATTTAATTCAATTAAAGCTGCAAAGATTCATCTACTATTAAATTAATGGATAAAATTTTTTATCAGTGATCAATAGACTCATTTTTGTGAATAAATAATGAAATGTCTCCTTTTTTTTTTTTTTTGCTTTCTCTGATTCTAAAATCAGCATCTTCGGGTTTTGGACCAAATAAGTCGTTTTCAGACGTCGTCTTATTCTTTCAATCACTGTTTATTAAAATCAAATCAGTCCCATTTTATTGATCTAGTGTCACATGATACTAACAGTTATTCAGTGGGATTCATCAGACATGAGCATTAGTTGCAGCTGAATTTTAAGCTCATTGAATTAACTAAATGTTTCATGTTTTATTATTAATTAAGAAAAAGTAGATCTTTTGGAGCCATTAATTAGATATTGATTTGATTGTTAATAATTAGAATAAATGGTTTAATTTGACACAACCCAACAGTGTTTCTACTGATATTTTTATTGATAATCTGCTTTTTCCAGTGGTGTCCTGTGATTGGCTGAGCTTTATCGTGCATTAGCGACAAACTGTGTTTATCGGTGAATCGTGGTTCATTTGCGACGTTTCGGCCGAAGTTGCGCTCCATACTTACTTTTTCGCAGTTTGCAGACAGAGAGAATGCTGAGTGCCTCGTATTTATTCATTTCCGGTTGATTTAAGCCCCGACCCGGACTCGGACCCGGACCGGGACCCAGACCCGGACCGGTCGGGCCGAGTCCCTCCGACCCCCCACCCTGAAATGGCATGCACTGTTTGTCTCTCTCTCCCCGTCCCCTTGGGACCAGTCAAAGGGGGTTATGGGGGTTCTACGTGTCCTTTCCAGACACTTTGGGCCGGATGAGACTTTTTTCAGCAGTTGTTTTGGCCTGCTCAGTCTGGTGTCCGTTGTCAGTTTTTCTCCTCTCGTCTCTTTTATCGGCAACA
>NC_043959.1:14568789-14691289 GCF_902148855.1 Sphaeramia orbicularis | reverse complement strand
GTCCCTGTGTAGAGCAATGCACTCCTCATGTGGGGCCATCCAGCACTCCAACATGTTCATTTTTTGTGGCAAGTGTAATTTTTGAAAAGGCTAACAATGTGGTGTGTTCAGTCAGACAGTCATTAGGTTATCAGGACCATTCATCAACATGGAAACGCTGTGACTCTATTGAAATAAAATAAAAGAACACTACATCTCAAGTACTACAAAGATGACCACTGAATCATCTGTCATGATGTCCAGAGTTGCTTAGAATGAAAATGATGTTACAGTTTCAAGATTTTGTGATTACTTCAAGTAAGCAATGCAGTTTAAAGTAATATGTGTTTTAAACTTCCACTGGGCTTCTCAATTGTTTGTGAGCTGTTATATGGAAGATAATGTCTACATATTCATGACAAAACAAAAAAGGCAGTGTGGCTTTTTCCACGAAAACCAAAGGGTTATCTAATGTTCTTCTAACATTTGTTGTCTTTTTCTTTTCATTATTCTTTATTCTAACAAGAACCAACTATGAGGATTCAGAAAGCTCTTGGATCCTTTTTGTGTCAGTTCAGGTACATTATCTGCCGTCTTTTAAGGGGAACAAAGTTCTGGTCTGTTGCACATGCTTTCAAGGCATAGCAGGTAATTGCAGTATTTAATGGTAATTGACTCTAATAACCAGCTAGCTTTCACTAATCTTCAGAGCAGATCTTTTCCTTAGGCTGAGACTGAACCTTCCAGAAGCTTGAAAAGGGACTTTTCAAACTTAAAGCGGTCAGTGTCTTAAAGCTCTCTGGGCAGCTTATTCTAATCCTGGGTTTATTGCCTGATACTACCTCTGATTTTTGGACAATGGGTGTAGATTTTTACATGGGACAAAGTCATTCCTCTCAATATTTGTGCAAACACATTTGCAACATCTTACCTGTTAAAGTACTACACACATACTCAGAGAACTGTTATTATCCAGTACCAGTACTGTGTCTAAAGGTGACAAAAGTCCACACATTGATTCCTCCAGCAGAGGTACACATACTGGTACAAAACCAAACTGTGCTAGAAGTGGAGGTACTGATTAAATTACTTTTCTGCAAGTAAAAGTATTGATATGTTCTGTTAAAATTCACAATATTTTGTTATTGTGCAGCCCTGAATTGTCATCTATTGGGTCCAATGCATAGCACACAACAATTAGTAAGTTAAGACATTTTATGTTATGTCCTGTCACCACCAAAAAAAGGAAAGGAACTTCACCACACAGTACAAGCAACAGGTAATAATCTGGCAAATCAGAAGCTACGTTGTTATAAAATTAAATCTGCAACTGAATGTCAACAGGTTTTGCACTGTGGAAAACACTGACTGACGGTGGTTAAGTTAGGGAAGACATTCACAGTCTATGACTGTGTTAGCATGCACACTAGTATCCTGGTAATGAGTTATATACATACATACATACATGTATACATACATACATACACATAGAGAGATCCAGATACTCATATCCCTGTTTACCCGATAAATACTAGTGACACATTACTGCTGCTGTTTGGGTCTGTGATGTTTACAATATAAAATGGTCATTTAATAATCTCACATTTCAGTAGCTGCTGCTAAGCTTTAGAATTACATTACCCATAGAAAACAGACTTCACAGTTGTGGATTTGTCTTACCAGTATTCATGATATTCTTATTAAACATATACTCGTATAGATTAACCCTAATGTGCATGTGCATGTAACCAGTCCACCCACTGTGATGTGTCCCTAGTCCATGGTAGGGCCCTGGGTTTGGACTAACCTGGACAGCGATGCCGGCCTGCGCCGTGTCTTCACAGTCCCTCAGCAGAGTGTATGTGCATCGCCCAGGGAAGTAGAAGTAAAGGCCGTCAAATGTCTCAAAATTGTACTGGCCCCAAGTCCTGCAGGTCATCTCCCTCTCAAAGCCTGTATTGGGAACTGAAAGATGAATCAGCCATGAGAGAAAGACAACTCAAGCTGTTCATTAGTGCTGACAACCAGTGATAATTGTAATTAACTCTTTCGGTGCCAGACAGTTAAGGGGCTAATAAGCCTTAAAAGTGCCACAGATTTTGGCCGTTTTTCAGTATTTCGCATCGTTTTTATAATATTTGAAGAATCCTGCAGGAAACCGCTCGGTAACATCCGACCGATTGCTAATTAGATTCAAAACGCACCGGATGCAGCCGATTCATTATTGATCATAATTTGCATAATTCATAATAATAATAATAATAATAATAATAATAATAATAATAATAATAATAATCTTTATTTATATAGCACTTTTCATACATTAAAAACTGTAGCACAAAGTGCTTTACATATCAGTTTAAAAATCAGTACCGCCCCCCACCCACTCACCCGCACACACACACACACACACATATACATGCAAACCCACAAGCTCACACATACTTAAGAAGACTGACTGAGCACGGGTAGACCAGAACAAAACTGTACAAGTAAAAGTAAAACATCAATATAGGAGGCGCTGTCTCAGGGAGCCATCCGCACCAGGATGCAGCCGCCGACCCCGGCGACCAGGCACCAGCAACACAGCCCCGCATCCCAACTAGTGGGAGAGGGCCAACTGGGACCCCCACCCACCAGAAAGGAGCGGACCCCAGTGAGAGAAGGCGCCACAGCCCCCGGAGTCCACAGCCGCCCCCCGGCATGGAGGGCTCCCTCTGATGAAACACCGGAGAATAAGAAACATTAAAAAGATATAAAAATATTATTCGGTCGCGTGACCTCAAATTCCCGTCTGATTGGTCTCAAAAGGGGGACACAGAAAGAACGTCATCGAAATGTGAGAAAGAAATGGGGGAGGATGGTTTGTTTGTACACAAATGTGGCGTGTTCTCCAAAGCCGATCTAATCGGCCCGTGGCACTTTAAAGGTTGTATTCGTAAAGCCGATTTAATCGGCCCATGGCACTGAAAGAGTTAATGATATGAAATTTGTCAGTAACTCATTGGTTTTAAGTCCAGTAATTGAATTACAGATTAAATGCAACTTTACCCCTGTTCTGAATCTGAATCTACCCACTTCATGATTCTAAGAATTATTACAAAACTGCACAAAAAAAAAGGCTGATGGTGTTGGTGATCAAAGCATCTATGCTGGAGAACCACAACATTCAAACCATTGGTTTGAATATCTGAAATGGTTTTAGGAGGGTCCCACCTGAAAATGTGTATCTGCTTAACTGTACTCTGTACTCTGGAATATTTTCATCGTTTTATTCATACAACCATTTTCTACACATTAAAGATTGATCAAGACAAATGTCACAATAAATGTAGCCTGTATAAGGTAAATGTATTATATGAATATACCAGTGCACAATACAAAAAACTATCATCTATAAACATTTCTCAAATTTTAGCTACTAGGACACATTAGGAGCTTTGAAGTTGTGAAAATAAACCTGAGTGCTGTTCACACTGGTTTACTTTTCTTGTTTTATAAAATGTAAATGGGCACTGCGTCTGTATCCTACCTGTCTGACACCTGTGTCCAGTGGCCTGGTACAAGCTGCAGTCACATGAGTCCGACTGAACACACTGACCTCCATTCAGGCAGGGAAACTCACAGGGTTGTCCTAAAAAATAAAATACAACCCAAACCATTTAAGTCCTGCCTCTCAGTCTACAAAATGAATATGCAGTACTGAGGTTACATTTTTCCACAAGGCAACATAATCTAGTTTCCTTTATCAAGCTTTATCACTTGAGTTTCACTTAAGCATCTATAACATTATCTTATATTATAAAAAGCACAAATAAATCCTAACATTGAACAGAATTACGCATTTTTAGAGCTATGTTTCCTCATCTTCCCTCAATATACCTGTCAGCTGTCAGTCAGCTGATGTTCTGACACCCTAACACAGTTGACTGCCGGAGGTAATTTAGGAGTCATTAAACAGAGCCCCCAGCAGTCAGACTGAGGCTGAGGCCCCAACAAATGTTCCACTCAGTGAACGCACCACCAAACACCAAACCATGGCTCTTCGTCCTGCAGTAACACCATCTGCTCAGTGGACTCAGCATGTCTGCTCAGTCAGCCACATCCCAAGCAGACACAGATACTATCCAAGGGGCTGGTGATTCAGATAAAAGCAACCACCACCAACCCCCCACCCCCAGGTAGCACACAGGACTCACTTGTTATTTATTTAAAAGCACATTACACAAATTCTTGGATCACTAAATTAAAAAGTAACTTTCCTAAAATTCTGTGCACTGATTTCACATCTGTGGGAAAGAGCTAATGTCACTCCGGTGTTTAACTCTGGATCTATGTACTCCACCTATGATTTATGTACTCCTTTTATTGTCATTAGAGACTTTTTAACACACACAGTTATTACAACACAGTAAAACTATCTGGGTTCTAAAGTATGTGGGTAACTGCACTTTCATATACCTAGACATACAGGTGAGGATATTATGGTCCCTAGGCCCTAGAACTTGGATTAGCGTGTATTATTAAGCATTCTGCTGTATATTACATTCTAGTTTGACAGGTAACCCACATCCCTGTTCAAACTCCACATCGATCACTGCCCATGGAGCAGGTTCAGAACATAAACGTGAGTGAACAGGGCTCACCTCCTGCCTCACGGTTAGAGGAAACTGTGCTCTTATCAGTTAACCATCAGACATACTGTTACTGTAATATTATGTTATCCTTGTATCCTTCTGTTAATTTGACAACTTATGTGTTACCCAGTTAATGTACTGCATCCAGACTGAATAAAATGCAATGAAGGTTTCAGATCTGTAAAGGTTCACTGTAATTACATTCTCCTCCATCAATAGACATCATCCATCCACAAAACATATCTAACACGTCTTTAGTCAGAATTGACCTGATGAATCATTCACAGAAAAGTATACACTCCTCAACTTTAAAAAGAAATATTACAAATCACATTCATGTGTTCATTCAAATGTACTTTCTCCACATTTGACATGTATCTGGCTATGATCATCTGTGCTTCAGGTTACTTTTTCTAAAGGACAAAATCATCCATGTCACGTTAACTCAAACCCTATTTTTTATTTTTTTTTTAATTTTGATATCATTAGTATTACTATTTTTATAATTACTGAGTTCATGGATGATGTATTTTTGCCAAAGCAACCTGAAAAACTAGTGTTCAAAATCAGATATCTTTTCCCCGCTGTTGCAAATTTTCCTGTTGTGGTAATAATAAAGGATTATCTAATCCATATCTTATCTTAGTTATGTCAAAACACAATACCTTAAATATGAGATCAAAAAAATGTGTTTTGCTTGTGCTTTCATGTGGCAAAAAGCATTAACCTCTAGCGGGGAGGACAGCTGACTTACTGGACCTGTTGACATTTTAGTTGTATATTCCTGATATAATGCAGTGTCATAATAATGTTGACACAATGTAGCTACTAAGTTATATCAACAGGCTGATGACTATAGCGGATGTCAGGCGTTCTCAGACTGGGGCATAGGAGAAGTTTGGTAGGGAGCATAACTTTCAACCTCAAAAAAGCTCCTGGTAAACTCTCAGTTGACCCAGAAGAGGAAAGTGGTATTTTCACTCTGCTGACCTCAGCTGGGAGTGTTGTTGTGGGGCAGAAATAACTTTTCTCTGCAGAGTGGATAGGGTGAGGAGTTTGGGAGAAGTCATAGTTGAGCTACCACTCTTCCATATTAAGGGGAGTCAGTCGATGGATGGACGAGTGGATGGATGGAAAGAGAGATAGGTGGTAGGTAGGTAGGTAGGTAGGTAGGTAGGTGGATGGATGGATGGATGGATTGCTTCTTCCCCTACCAATTGTCTCTGATGTCAGATTTTCGGCAAAAATTCTTACAGTAATTCCCAAGTTCTTCAATACGCCAACAGCTAGCTAAGCTACCTAATGACACAACAGACTGCATCACAAAGCTTATCCAAGTATGCACACCTTTAGAAAGCTTCCATATTTAAACTTTAACCAACAGTAAATGTCATGAACCTTTAGGTAATACAACAGTTTATATTAACGAGCTGGGAATTGTAATTATGTAATACTAACTTCATGAATTATTAGCTAATGTGGCTAAGTTGCACTGTTCCTCACATTCAGTCTGCAACATAGTCAAATAAAAGTTGAGACAGGGCCAATTCATATACAGAAATAACATTTTACCTGAGGGGATAAGTATAATGATCATCTAGTACAAAAGCCGGTTCCAAGAAGGTCTAGTACTTTAGGAGCAGGGATGGACTGAGGATCGCCAGCTTGTCGACAAATGCATGAGAAAATTATTGAACTGTTTAAAAACGAAGTTCCTCAATGATCGACAGGAGGGGCTTTTGATATTTCAGCCTCTACGGTGCGGAACAGAATGAACTCAAGAAATCTGAAAGTATTTCAGAGTGTAAAGGGCAACAGCTCAAGTCAAAGCTGAACACAAAGATCCCTGTTCTTTTTAATATCACTGATTTCTACTTTATTTAGCATTTTCTATACTGTGCCAAATGTTTTTATTTGGGGTTGTAATTAAGTAATATTCATCTTCATGGAACAAACTTAGGGTGATCTTATTAGTGATACTTAACCTCAACTTCCAGAAAAATGTCTGTGAGGAAACAAGAACTGTAAATGTGTCTGCTATCATTGCATCCTAATGTATCTGTGTAGTTTGACTGTTTGGATATAAAATGTCATCACATAACTGTATTTACTTCACACATATTTGAGTGAAATTTTCTTCAGATCTTACATATAATAAAGTCTTATAGATATTTGATATTTGTGCTGAATTAGATGACACTCAAGCTCTGCCTGAGATATTTCACTATAAACAAAATGGGGCCATCTGACTGAATGACATATAAACAGGAACAGACTTTGTAGTTAAGTTACTTGAAGTCAATCATCTAGGCAGCATCTACCTAATATCTCTTTCACTCACCTATGTTCCTGTGGGTCAACGACTTCAGGGCCTCCTTCGCTTGTCTGGTGAGCTGTGAAGAGTTAACCCGATGATCCTCTGGTGATAATAAGCCCTTGGATGGAACTACGTTAGTCAGTGATTGGTTAGAAGCTGTTGCATTGGACTGGGACTGGTTAGGAGGTATTTCTTTCTTTCTGGATTGGTTTGCTGGAATTAAATTAGGTGTGGATTGGTGAAAAGAAAGGAATGGCACTTGGGTTGTTGTTGTTGAGGTTTTTAGCGACTGGCTTAATGAGCTAGTCAGTGGATTGAGTGGTGATTGGCTATGCATTCTTCCATTGCGTGATAATTGGCTTGTTTTCGTAGTAGTGCCCACAGGCTGGTCAGGTGGTTGTGTGCTGCCATGTGACCGGTTTATTAATGTCCCTGTTAATGATACATTAGACACTGCTGTGCTGGTTTGTGGCTTGTTGGATGGTGATTGACTGGTGGGTGTGGTGGTGGTTTCAGATGGACTAGGCACTTCTGTCCTAATAGAGGATTGACCCGATGGTTTTGTGTTGTATGACGTGCTGGCGGTTGACTGGTTTGATGGTCTTGTGCTGTCTGAAAGTTGACTGGTTGTTTGTGCGTTTGTTGTCGATTGACTCACTGGTTTTGTGGTAGAAGTTGATGTGATTGTGCTTGTTATTGATTGGTTGGGTGGTGGAGTGTTGTCAGGCAAGTGGCTGGTGGTTTTGCTGGATGGAGTAGTTATGGATTGACTGACTGGTATTGTGCTTGTTGGTGATTCGCTGGCTGGTACTGTAGAGGTGACTGATTGGCTGGACGGTGTTGTACTGTCTGATAATTGGACAGATGGCTTTGTGCTGAATGCTGATAGGCTGTATGGTGACATGTTTTCTGCTTGTTGGGTAGATAACGTTGTGCTGTGCATTGTTTTGCTGACTGGAGATGTGGTAGTTGTTTGTTTAGATAATTGGTGGATAGATGACTGATTAGATGGGTCTGTGGTTGTAGATGACTGGTCCAAGGAGCGGGTCCATTTGGACATTGATGTCCTCTCTGTAATTAAAGATGTTGCGTTGAATATGTTGGACATCTTCTTGGACATAGAGATGTCCCTGCCCCCCAGTGAACCACTGGGAATTGATGTGTTGGTTTCTAACACAGTAGCTGCCATTTGAAGGTCCTTCAAAGAGAAAACAAAGGAGTCAAATATGGGAAATCAGTGCAGATATGGTTTTATCCACAAACCAAAATGAATAATGTAATGTTCTTCACACTTTGCCAAAAAATATCTGAAATTGAGTTGTTTTTTAATATGAAATCAAATTTTTTTAAGTTGCTTTAAATGATAATTATTTCGTGAATACAATCCACCTCAAGGACTTCATAACAAAAGCCTAGAAAATTTCTCCTTCTAAGGGGGTTGACTTGTAGTGGTCTTGCAACAGCCCATTTTTACATTTTGTATTTTTAGCAGCTGCCCAAGCTGCTAAATGGGTACATAATGGACCTTGTCTCTGTTTGGGAGTGAAATTCCATTAGCAAACCAAAATCAACCTCAATTCCACTTCCACTAATATATTACGCAAATCTGGTAAAGTAGCAAAGATCTGATGTGTCAGGACTAACAAACATTTTGATAACGTGAAAAATCTTGTACAAATCTGTATCTGTAACATTTGTAAATCACTGTAGTGTTCGTCTGGTTGTTTTCAAACTCATGTCTTTAGTGGTGAGGATGAAATTGTAATGACAATTACAACAATAACGAAGTCCAGGATCTAGAACGCGCGGTTCCCCACAGGTACACGTGCTAGTACAGACATATTTAATGGGTAAAACACAGAAGAGCTGACCTACATGGCAGAGTTCACAGATAAAATCCCCATTATTGTGTTTAGAGATCTGACCTGAGATAGATCATCTGTTTCTACTTGTGTCCTGTGACCTGTACTAATAATTGCTTTGTTCATGTCCTAACCTTTATAGTTTGGAGTGGATTCTCACGCCTCTCTGTGCCCAAAGGAACATGGACAAAAGGCAGAACCACATACAGGCAGATAGAGGTTCAGATAGAGACAAGAGACAAGCCACTGTATATTCCTGCTGGGACTTCCTAATATGATATCTTTCTGAGGACCAAATGTTTCCATGTAATACTTGGCACGTATACAAGAAGTCAATCAATTAGGAACCAAGATAGGTTTCCCCTTTATTTATGATATAATTTCAATTAACTGTTAAGCGATCTTGATAATTACCTTTTCATAGAATAGTATGTTTTGTTATCATAGAAGATTGAGTTTCCTTTTTGATAAAAGAAATAGCATCCATTTTGTCTTTAAACTTCTCTGGTTTACAAGGGTCTGAAAAGCAAATAATTAATAAATAAACTCAGAAGACACAATTTATCAATTATTACACTTAGATGCTGCCTATTTAAGTGTAAGAATTTATACAGTTAAATGGGAAACTTGCATGTGAGTTCTCCATGTGCTGTAGAATACATGATGATGGTGTGATTCATTTTCACCTACACATTTTGGTCTTTTACAGGAGTTCTCTGAAAAGATCACTGCAGTAGTTAACATTATTGTCAATAAGAATGAATGACTTTTGCGATGTCCCTGGGTTTTTCCATATTTCAAGGATAAATATGATAAAAAGCATATCTACGAGCAGAGATTGAGTTTAGTGGGTATTAATAAATGTAATATTTGAAGATTTAATGTATTGGTTAATATACAACAAGGCATCCATTACTAGATTTTCATTCAAATCAATGTAACACCTACATTTTTTTAACCACCTCAAAATCTTGATGGAGATGTCATTACATAGTCAAGTGAAAACATATATGTTATCACTCCACGATGTTATTACACAATACAGAATGTGATAACTTTCATAACTTTCATAACTAACAATTTTCTTAAGGTACCCACAGACATTTTAATTAATCTATAAAACAGTAAATATTATTAACGTTTCGCCCAGATGTCACTCAGATTCAACCAGAATGTATTTTAATTTCTTCAAAAATGATAGAATATAGTAATAAACCCAAACATAGTACAAAGGAAATGACTTCCCGCTGTTAAAAAGTCTGTCTGTTACTAAATCCATATACAATGCGACGTAGAACTGTGTGGGTATTCTATCATCTGACATGTGTGTATTAAAATGTTAAACCCTGACAGTATGTGGGTGCCATGGGAACAGATCATCCATGTGCTCATCAGATGGTGTTGGCCATGTTTTGGTTTTTCTGGTGATCTGACTGATGTGTTTTTGCTGCCTGAAGCAGTTCCCTCAGCATCAGTGATCAATGCAGTTGCCTACCTGTCCTCCCTGGGAAGTGGTGTCCCATTTCGCCTGCTTTATCCCGCTGCTACCACTGCTGGGACAGGGAGAACAAGGAGAGGTTTGTTCCCACTACAGCTTTCACCCCCACACCCACTCACATCCACATCCTCATCCACCCACCACCAGGGCAAAATCCATTAACAGTGCAAACTACCGATGACACAAACCCACCAACGACATAAACCCGCTTACAAGTGATGTGTGGATCTGTCCATCACCAAATAAGATGACATTAACCGATGGCATTGACCCACGTTATATATGAGATCTGACAGTATCTGAATGTAGCCGCGCTCCACTCACCTCTGTTTCACCACTGTTCATTCTAGAGTGTCTTGTCTGAATCTCAAATAGACTGTGTTATGTGTTCAACTGTCTGTTAGACTGTGGAATGTGTTGAGTGTTTTTCTGAAGGTAAGCAAATGTGAGATTGAGCTTAGTATTTAACCAGTTAGTATTTAATGCGCAGTTCGCACTTTTGCAAATATTTAGCATGTTGAATTTTCTCTATTTCTGGGATTCTCTGCCACACAAAAAAGCTAACAAAAAGCAGTTTTTAAGAGTGAATATTTTTTTAAAACCCCAGTTTGTATAAATTTATATGAACAGAAAACATGAAGAGATGAAAAAATGATATATAGGCATAACAGGCCTGTGCCTCCAGTGAAATAACACCACTCACTGTCCCCTGTGTTTAAATGCAAAAAGAAATTTAGGGAATTAACTAACTTATAATCAACTTATTATCAGTTTTATAGCCTGAAGGTTTCTATATGTGCAAAAAATACACTTTAAAATATGTCATATAAGCACAGTGCACAGTTTGAGCCCACTGGTCTGAGAGGGAAAGAGTAAGCAGGCCAATGGGTCAATGAAAGTCCACCTGCGCAATGCACACGCTGGAAGATACACACTGTCTTTGAATTGTGTTGAAGCGCCAATGACCAACTCACTGTTAAAAAAAACAGTAAGAAGTAAACAAACAAATAAAAGATACTGATACCTGCATCCGCTATTCAAGCCCAAATCTTATCACTTCCACCAACAGCACCCATTCAGAAATGTAATTTATGACGTATATGACCATTTAACTAGACAAACATGCTGCCTATACGTAGGACTGGAAAAAGGTCTCGTCATTTCACTGTCAGCACCTAAAGGGTGTCAAACACATTTTTACTAACGTCAGATTGTGGTAAATATATTTATTTTTTGTGTTAAGCTGCCGTAACTGTAAAAAATGCTTAGCCATAAAGTTAAAGAAGTGGAACAGACAAGTGAAAATAGACAAGTTTCATAACATAAAAATGGATGTATGTAAAAGTTTATATTATGAAACTGTGTCATAATATAAAAAAAAAAAAACACACACACTCAAAATTAAAGATCTGTACTTTAAAGTGGAAGGTCACTTTTGTTTTGCAATCATGTGAATCTGGTTTCAAAGCCAAGGAATGAATATCAAACATTTTCTAACAATACCCAGATCTACACACATAAATGATTACATGTAAATATCAATATATGAATATTTAAAACACTGGTCATACCAGTGATGTAAAACTTGTCACAGTGTTTCCTCAGTGTTCATTTAGCAGTGAATTTCAACACTACACTAGGGGCTTTGTCATGTAGGTTTAATGTCATCTCTAATTAATCCAAGTGCAGATGCTTTTAGAAGTTTTGAATATGAACTGAAACATTTTTTCAACATCTTAAATGTTAACATATAAAGAACCACATCTGTAATAAGATTGCTGAGGAACCATTGTGTCAATATAGGAAACTTTCTAATGTTCACTTAGTATGTATAGCACTATATGAGTAAACAAAGGATTATCCAATTAATCAATTACAATCATGGCAACTTCTTCAAAAACTAAGTTATTAATGTGAAAAGAAATGAAACCAGAGACAGTGACGACAATCTTCAGGTGATTTGCTGTGTTTTTTGTGTTATGTGACAGTAAAATCATATGTTTGGCGCATTTGCGGACTTTCCCTTGGTGTTTACAGCTATCTGAAAGTAAATCTACTGATTGTGTGAATACTACTCACTTATTAAAATGATCCCACTTCGAAAGGTTCCCTCTTTGAGCGCCCCAGGAAAGACGCGCTAGAATAAGAAACAACGGATATAGGAATGATCCGGGGCCACAGTGATGACACACAAGCACAAGGTTCTGACATAAAAAAAACACACTCACCTTGATAAATTAGTATACAATTTAAAAATAATAAGGGGACGCGCCTTCTCCAGATGAGTCTTATATAGGGATCCATTCGTGTCTCGCGGATCCGCGGTCCGTGGCTCCGGTCACTCGGTTGTGGACAGCATCACCTGCTGAAAAGCCTCCGGCTGAACTCTCGCTGCTTCCCTCGCCGCTCCATGCGGTTCGTTCCGCGCGTGGTCAGGTGCAGTCGCGCCTCATGAACGGCTGCACCTGCTCATTAGCATAAAATATGCAGCGATGGGCGGGGCTTCGACCACTGCGTCACAGAGACAAAGAAGTCAAGACTGTGGAAGAGAAGAGCCATCCCACCGTTTATCTCCACAAACACGACTCCACAGAAGTCTGAGGGTTACAGACCAGGGAGAAACCTTCAGAAAAAAAGGAGAATAGTGGGGTCCAGGGTAGGAGCCCCGGTGGGGGTTCAATTCAAGAGGGGGGAAGCAAATTTAACATTTTAACATTTGAACAGTGGTGTAGTGGTCCCTGGAGAAGTGGGTGTACTCTCAATTTTTGCCCTTTTTGGTTTTTTTGGGTTTTTTTTTTTTTTTTTTTTTTTTTAAGTTGTCCAGAAAAACAGTGACACACTATAAAAGAAATCTGTAATTTAACAGAATTTTCACCGTTTATTTTACAGATTTTTCCTGTATTTTTAAGATACAGGAAAATATCTATGAAATTAAAAAATAGACTGTGATTTTACATGTCAAATGTAAAATAACATGAAAAAACTGTAACTGCGAATAACCATAAAAATTCCATTTTTTTAAAGAAATCTTTTCTTTTTTAACAGAAAAATACAGTTAAAATACATTTGCAAATGAATCGTAATTTCACAAATATTTCTTTTCTATTTATGAGATTAAACTGTTAATTTAAAGTTTAATACTGTAAAAAATAAATAAATAAATAAATAAATGAATAAATAAATAAATAAATAATAATAATAATAATAATAAAACAAGCTTAAACTACTGACAATTAACCGTAAAAGAAGTATTGGTTCTGTAAGTTTAACAAGACTTGTTTGTTAATTAACAAATATCTTGTGTAATTACGGGAGGTTTCACTACAAAAATGTTGAATAAATGTATTTTTGTGAATGTATAACATGTATTAGCACTGATAAACTGTCCAAATTCAGTTTTTATCAGTGGATTGTACAGCTTAGTCTCATTGAAAATTATTTAGATATAAATTAATAGGTAATTTGATTGTTTCAATACATGTAAATATTCTTTATTAAACATTAAAAAGTCAAAACAAAAAACAAAAAAACATGCAAACTCTCATGTAAAGTTAGAGCAAAAAACTGTATTTTAATTATGGAAAATTACCGTATGTTTATAATATGGGTATTTTCCGTTATTTAACAGTATTTTTTGGCACCCCTGCTGCTGGAATATTACTGTTTTTAAAACAAGTTTTTGTTTTTTTTTTTACAGTGCATATAAGACTATTTAGTTAACCCAAAAATCCGCCAGTAGTATTTGCTCACTATTATAAAATTATCATGAGTTGATCAGGAGCAGTTTGTAGGTTTTACTGGACACACAAGCAGCTGCATGAATGGAAATGTATTCAACATGAAGCAAACACAGGATAACATTAGCCTTTAACCTTAGCCTAAATAACGTTAGCCTTTCATAACCTTAGCCTCCTCGCATAGCTGAACTATTGGAGACAAACTCTCTTCTCTTCTAAATGTTCAGTCATATGGCCAGTAGTTTAAAACAGTGACTCATTCTGAAACTACTTTAAACTTACCTCAGAATTCTATATTCCATGAAAGTAGGTTCTCTCCATATGTGCCACTCATTTGAAAGACGTTTTTTCTGCCTTTCTCATTCGCATTTCCAATTATCGCGCGCAGTGACCTGTCAATCAACTGGGGTGGCACTGGCAATTGAGGTGTCCAATCAGGTTCCAGAGGAGGACAGGACTAAGCAGAGTCTTGGCTCTGGCGCGAGTTAGCAATAGAGAGTGTGCACATACGTCACTTCCCCCCCTGGGCCACGCCCCTCTAAGTCAGACTAAGTGGCAAAAGCCAACCTGTTCAACATGACAGAGTATAGCAGTAAACACAGCCAGAGCGGGAAAATGTGAAATATGAAATTAAATGAAGGACAGTTGGACTGGACATGGATCCATACGAGCTACTAAAGAACAAGTGGTCCATGAACACTGACGTGGACAGAAATGGAGTATCCTGACATCCAGGGTGGAGGGGATCAGCGCTATTTTGACCTGAAACAAATATACATGGTTTCATCATCACTGACAACCAGGGTCCAAAACTAGGGCCCAGAACCAGCTGATCCAAAGTGCATTTACAGTAGACCGTGGACTGACCCCAGTGAATATATGCAGGATCTACTGGGACTGAGGAGATTTACTGAGTCTAGTTCAGATCAAGTACTTTATACAACACAGATACTACTGCTGTGGACCAGCAGGGGACAACTTTATTCTTACAATGTTATGGCTTTATTGTCGGAATATGACGACTTTAATCTCATAAACGAATGACATTTTTGTTAAATTATGAGGGTTTTTTATAACTACGACTTTATTCTCATAGCATTGTGATTCTTTTTGTATTCGACTTTTTTATCATAAAATTACGGGTTTTATATCAATATTTTATGACTTTATACTCGTAGTGACGAGTGTTTTTATTTTCTTATGTGGCTCTAATACTCTGTTGTAGCTTTATTCTTCAGTTCCCCCGTATTTGAAAAACTGGGTTAGCCTCAGTTTAAATTAGTTTACTAATCATGTAGGAGCACAAGGTTCAGAATCACAAAATGAAGACAAAAACCGTGAAAGATCTGATCATGAAACCAAGAGCTTTACTGAGAAGTAACGTTAGCCAAAACAATACGTCATTTAAGGTCTGATTTGACTCAAAAATACAGCATAAATTAATGTTAGCTGACACCAAACAGGATCCACAGATCTAGGTTTGGTTTCCTGGATTTGTGGATCCATCTACTTCTCTTTTCTTTGTCTTTCGGTGTCTGTAAAACGATAGCTCCGACTGCTTTTCAAACCTGTTCATACAATCAATCTCACAACAGCTCTTTCTCATTTTTTATTAAATATTGTTCTTAAGTTTAGACAGTATTAACGCCAACGTTGTCACTCATCTCCCTCTTTCTGCCACTCAGTGGGCGGAACCGCGGTGACTTCCGCTAGCAGTGACGTCACGTACATACCCTCTACATTTTTCTCGCAATGACCGGCCCTAGTCTGCCTCTGATTGGCTCATCAGTTCTCATGCCTAAAGTTAACCAATCTAAACAGTGGTCAGTAATCAGTGGTACCAGGTACTAGCCAATTAGAGGCAGAGTAGGGTGGGTCATGGCTTAACCATCGTAGGGGAAAACATGGGCAATTTAACTGCGGATTCAACTGAATGGTGACATCAGGGGTATTTAGAAGTGGGTATACCCAGTGCAGACTGAAAAATAAGTACTGTATACCCTAGACTACACCACTGGTTATAAATGCTTCAGATCACATAAAACTTGACCCCTGTATTACTCCTAATGTTTTGAGTTAAAAGAGCAAGTCCCCCCCCAGCTAGTTTTTGTCTTGTTTGTTTGTTTGTTTGTTTGTTTGTTTGTTTGTTTGTTTGTTTGTGTGCGTGCGTGCGTGTGTGTCAAGGTCTGTATGTATGAATCTGATGTGACACTTTCAGTTTGTTGCCTTTTGAGCATGTACAGTGCAAATCTTATGACTGTATGTTGACTGTCTCTTTCTCCAATAATATATATATATATATATATATATATATATATATATATATATATATATATATATATATATATATATATATATATATACGTGTGTGTGTGTGTGTGTGTGTGTGTGTATATATATATATATATATATATATATTTTTTTTTTTTTTTTTTTTTTTTTTTTTTTTTTTAAATTATCATGTATTAATAAAAATGAATGAAAAATGAACCTCACTAATGTGACCACTTTTGGAACCAAAGTAAAGAGTTGGTTTTAATAAGGTTGGACTCAGTTATGGCATTGAATTCCATTCCATTCCAAACTAGAAGCACTCGGAGAGCGCAGACCTCCGCCAAGGCTGATCAGTGGGCCCCCCCGTGGGCCCCCCCACCCCCGATCACCACCAAAATTTAATCATTTCTTCCTTATCCCATTTCCAACAAACCCTGAAAATTTCATCCAAATCTGTCCATAACTTTTTGAGTTATGTTGCACACTAACGGACAGACAAACAAACAGACAGACAAACAAACAAACAAACCCTGGCAAAAACATAACCTCCTTGGCGGAGGTAACTAGAAGCACTCGGAGAGCGCAGACCTCCACCTAGGCTGATCAGTGGCCCCCCCCGTGGGCCCCCCCACCCCCGATCACCACCAAAATTTAATCATTTCTTCCTTATCCCATTTCCAACAAACCCTGAAAATTTCATCCAAATCTGTCCATAACTTTTTGAGTTATGTTGCACACTAACGGACAGACAAACAGACAAACAAACCCTGGCAAAAACATAACCTCCTTGGTGGAGGTAACTAGAAGCACTCGGAGAGCGCAGACCTCCGCCAAGGCTGATCAGTGGGCCCCCCCGTGGGCCCCCCCACCCCCGATCACCACCAAAATTTAATCATTTCTTCCTTATCCCATTTCCAACAAACCCTGAAAATTTCATCCAAATCTGTCCTTAACTTTTTGAGTTATGTTGCACACTAACGGACAGACAAACAAACAGACAGACAAACAAACAAACAAACAAACAAACAAACAAACAAACAAACCCTGGCAAAAACATAACCTCCTTGGCGGAGGTAATAATTTATAATTAGAAACAACAGGACAACAGTCCAGGTCTGGGCCTATGTTTGACACCTGTGTGTGATTCACTCAGTCACTGTCTGTGTTCAAACAGATTTCATATTCAGTCCATGCAGTTCTATAGTTCCATCTGTGTAATAATACATCCATACCTGCTGTGGCTGCCTGCTGGTTTTTCATACAGACTCAAAGGCTGCTGGAACAGACAGTGTTGTCTTTACATGATTAGACTTTAGTCTAGTTTAGATTTAACTCCCTTTACCAAATAGACTTTGGTTATAAATGGGACATGCACATTAGGGTGCATAAAGAGAATGGGGTTCAAATCCTGGCAAGAGCACTTCTATTATTTTCAACATTTTACATCAGGTGTCAAACATGCACCCATGGAACAAAAACCAGCCAGACAAAGGCTCCAATCTTCAATCATGGGATGAATTTGTGAAATGTAAAAATTACACTGAAGAGATAATCAATCAGTGGTGTCATAGTCATTGTAATTCTGGTTCCACATTCAGACCAATTTGATTGGTGGTTGATTTTATGTTTTAGTGGGGGAGGAGGGGCTTCTTCTAACGCAGGGGTGTTCAACTGTGGTCCTCAAGGACCAGTATTCTGCATGTTTCAGATGTTTCCCTCTTCCATCCACACCCAGAAGCCATTACATCATTATCAGGCTTCTGTAGAGCTGGATGATGAGTGGATCATTAATTGAACCAGGTGAAAAACCAGCTTTAAGTCTAAAATAGGATTTCAAATAATTATGCTACTGCTCCAGGTATCAGGTGGTTAGTTTTTCATGTTGCACTTTTCAACTAGAAAAGCACTCAGAGTGCAGACCTCCGCCAAGGCAGATCAGCCACCCCCCCTCCCCCCAATCACCACCAAAATTGAATCATGTGTTCTTTGTGCCAGTATCAACATTTCCTGAAATTTTCATCCAAATCCATCCATAACTTTTTGAGTTATCTTGCACACAGACAGACAGACAGACAAACAAACACCGGCAAAAACAATACCTCCTTGGTGGAGGTAAAAAGAAGGAGAATGTCATTTTGGTAGTTGTTTTTTTGTTTATTGAAATTAATACTGCTTTGGATTTTGAATTAAATGAACTTGGAATTAAGTGTCATAAACTCAATAAATTAAGTTTAATAATCATACACAGCAATTTATATTACAAAAGATTTTAATTTAAATCAGCTTGGAATTGAGTCCAATGAACTGATGATATTAAGTTAATGATTATACAAAGCATTTGACATTGCAACAAATTTTAAGTTAAATTAACTTGGCATTAAGCGTGTACTTAAAATAGCAATTCCATTCAAATCAAGCATTTAAGCTTAATACACTCAAGTTTTCATTACTCATTACTTGAATTTTTTTAAGGCGACCGGTTTATTCAAACTTTTTAAGTAAATTCAACTTATCCAGTCCTACGGTGCATGTGCTGCTCCCAGCAGGTTGAACAATTACATCTCAAATTTGATCAGCTGATGAAACAGTAAAGTTGTTGACTTTACGTAATCCTGACAACATCACAACAAGTTTTAATGTTTTTCTATCAAGCACGATAATGGTTATGACTCAGCTGTACTTTGTCCAGTATCCACCAAATTTCACATGTAGAGTCCCACCCTGAACATAACAGTATGGATGTGGCACAGATGGGAGTAAAACTCATGGATGGCATCCTCTAAGGAGAAACGCTCTGGGCTACTTCTACTGATCTGGAGCCCTAAAATAAGTTTCCAGGTTGTTCCATACAGCAGGAAAAGTTGAAGCTTGGTACCAGTCATGTGTATGTCAAATTATATTCAATTCCAATCAATATTTGTTGAGTTCTAATGAAAAATGTGTGGTTAATGGGATTTTCAATGTTAAATTGAAATGTCCAGAGTCCACATTCCACAGTGGATGTGGACAATTTTGTGCCAGTTACAAGATATTGTTATAATCTACAGGTGGATCAAATTGGAGGCTAATCGGAGTCATTTTGAATTTTTTATGAATTTTCGAAAATTGCTCAATGATGACAGATAGGAAAATTGTAGATTTTGTGACCTCGCTGTGACCTTGAACTTTGGCCTACTTGGCCCAAAATTTCATGGGTTGGTCCCAGGGCCTAGGCCTATCTGTGGGGACAATTTGGTAAAGATGGTTGGAATAGTTTTCCCGTAAAGTTGCTAACAAACAAACATGCAAACAAACAAAGCAAAGTGATCACAATACCTCCTGGTGAAGGTAAGAAGAAGAAGAAGAAGAAGAAGAAGAAGAAGAAGAAGAGAAAGAAGAAGAGAAAGAACAGCAGAAGCTGAAGTAGAGGAATAAAGTGCCCCTTGTCAGTCAGGCCTTCTCCTTCAGTCCTGTGGCCGCTCTGGTCTGAATTAGGTCAGCTTCCATAACTGTGTCCACACCTCCACTGTTCATTTTGTGCTCAACAGTAGTTGTTTGGTTCCAAACCCAGACTTGCTCTGGTTCTAAGCTTTACTAAATCGGGGGTTTAATGTTTAAAAACGTGCTTTTGCGAACATGTGAGTGCAGGTTTCACTTTAAACGTTAACGTTCAAAGCTTTTTCTCTCTTTTTTGGCCTGATTTCCCATATTTTGCACAGTGTCAGTGTGGAGTATTCAAAATTCTGTGAGGTGACAACTTGTGGCCTTCCTCTGAAACACACAGTGACCGTTTTGAGCAGGCAGAGGTGAAGGCTGTCAGCAGCTATAGGACCTGCTATTAGCATATGAAAGTGTGGTTTGAGCAGAAGAACCACTTCCTGTCTGTCCTGTGTGTCTGTCCAGGTGAAAAGGCCTTTGAGTGCCTGGGCCCTCAGAGACTCCTGCAGGCTTTGTGAGTCCGGACTGGACTGGCTCAGTTTTCATACATGGAACAGGACCAGGACAGAACGAGACAACACTACATGGAGCATAAAGGGTCATTTCTGGATCCTTCTAATCACCCATTCCCCCTCATGCTAATCTTAATCTGTTCAACGGCATGAGAAGTAAAGCATCCGTAGGTTTTTCCTTATCATTCAAACACTGAAATACTGATGCAAACATGCTGTCAAATTCAGACTTCACTGAGGTTTGAAGCAAGGTTATAATAGTTTTACATTTTTCATTATAGTTTAGTTTTATTTAGTTTTGACTTTTTTCTCTCTAATTCCATTAGTTTTAATTAGTTTTCATTGTTTTCAAAATGCTTAGTTTTAGTTTAGTTTTTTTTTTTATATCTTTTCTCTTCTTCTCCGTCATATTCAAATAAATCCCAGACAGGACTCTGCTGCTTTCTCCCAACTTTAGTCTCCATGTTTCCAGGTAGAGTGGGGACCAGAAGACGACTGGAAACCACAAGTGACGGACCATTAAATATCATATGGTGCCAGCTGCTAAAATTGCTTGAGGGAAATAAATCGATTCCATATCAATCCGATATTGACAAAGACAAAAACAAAGGGAATTTTATCCATAATTTTTATCCATTTTAGTTAGTTTTGTAAGCACACAATACAATTTCAGTTAGTTATCGTTTTTTTCTTTTAATTATAGTTTTTATTTATTTGAGTTAACAAAAATATTTTAATTCTAGTTTTCGTCATTTCGTTAGTTTTCGTTAATGATACTAACCTTGGTTCAGCGGCATGAGAAGTAAAGCATCCGTAGGTTTTTCCTGATCATTCAAACACTGAAATACTGATGCAAACATGCTGTCAAATTCAGACTTCACTGATGTTTGAAGGGAATACAAGTATCCTGACCTTTGATCGGCCTTCTGTCACTTTGACTCAAATATAAGAAAGACTGAACCAGCAGAAAATGCTGCTACTGTACATCTCTGTGAACTCCAAACACATACTGTACACTTTAGTTTAGACCAGGGGTGTCAAACTCATTTTAGTTCAGGGGCCCCATTAAGCCAAATTTGATCTGAAGTAAAATAACAGTAAAATAACAACATAATAATACATAAATAATGTCATCTCCAAACTTTCCTCTGTTTTAGAGTGAAAAAAGTAAAATTGTGCGATGACAATGTTTACATCTACCAGCTATCCTTTAAAACAATGTGAAGAACATGAACAAACTGAAATTTCTTAAGAAAACTGAGTGCAGTTTTAACAATATTATGTCTCAGTTTATCATTTAAATGTGTAAATTACAATTTACAGATCACAGTGGATCAACAAATACACAAAAGATTTAATAACAGGCAGAATATTGTTAAAATTACACTTCAGACATTTTAAAATGTTCATATTTGTTGAGGTTATTCATGTTTTTGTGAAATGTTAGTTTTAGTGTAAATACAGTTAAATGACATGAAAATGTTCACATTTACATGGAAAAAAATTTGGAGCTGTGATCATTTCTAGGTTATTATGACAGTATTTTACTGATCCGACCCACTTGAGATTAAATTGGTCTATATGTGGAACCTGAACTAAAATGATTAATATCTTCGGTGTAATTTTTGGATTTTACAAATTCATCCCAGAAGCCAGACTGGACTTACTATTATTATTTGTTTATTTATTTTGTTGTTTGTTTGCTTATCAATCATTTATGTACCAGTACTTATATTTTGTTAGTTGGTTTTTGTTTTGATTTCACTGTCGACATGTTCAAAATAAAGATTTCATTCATTCATTCAACCTCTGCAATATCTGCATTTAAATAAATACCTTAAAATATTGATACAGTACTTTTTAATATCAATACACTATTGTGAAACTAATCGCAATATATTGTAGATCCGATATTTTCTTACACCCCTATTAATGAGTTTTATGTCCGAGTTTCAAGGTCGTTGACAAAAAGGGTTGGTCATTGGCCAGGTCCTTCAGGGGGGTTTGACTGAACTCAGGTGACTCCAGGTGTGAAAGGCTGTTTGTAGAGAACTACTGGTGGAGGCTGGAGTTCTCTACAGGCTGTAGAGGACTGTGGCTGTGGTACGTTCTTCACTAGTAATGTCTCAGATCAGCTTTGCTCATGTAGGTGTCCAAAGACAAGATCGTTAACAGATTTAACTCATCAGTGGAAACACTGATGTGTTTTTACAGCACATCAATATCTGCTCCTTCTGAGTAGGGATGTAACGATTACCGGTATAACGATAAACCGCGGTAAAACTGCAGACGGTTAGTATTACCGTTTAAATTCTAATTATCATGATAACCGTGTTTGATTACCGCACTTTTTGGGGGAAAAAATCCCAATGTAAAGAGCTGCTTTTATGTCAAGTATTTGAGTAAAGTTTTAATTTATTGCAAATTTGATTTTATGTACCTAATATTTGGAACCCATATTCACTTTTAAAGTCTTTGAAAAGGTTCGTCAAGCATCTGTGTGTTATTTATGCAATAAAGTATATACATTTTACAAATCAGATTTTATATTTTTTTGTGTTTTTTGGCCTTTTATGTTTTTATAGTAGGTTAAAGTGAAAAAAATAAAAGACAGTTGAGACAGATGAAGTTGTGCTGAAAAAAAGATCCCAAACATGGGTATAGTAAACATTTGTTTATATAGTATATAAAGGCAAAATCAAAAGGACTGAAAAACGGCCAAAAAAGGCTCAGACCACTAAGGGTTAATACTTGAATGTCTCTGCCAAAAAAAGTACATTGTGCCAGTTATTTTATGTTTTTTTTTTTTTTTTAAATACAACTTGGTTAAATTATTTCAGTGTGTATTAGTACTTTTTTGAACATTTTGAGCACAATTTCAACAATACCGCGATAATAATGATAATCGTGATATGAAATTTTCACATCGTTACATCCCTACTTCTGAGTAAATGTTCATGGAGTTTTTCTACGATGTACAGAGTTTAATTTGTAAACGAACAGCTCACCCTTTGAAAGATTTGAAACAGAAACACAGGATTCCAACTTCATATGTGGCACCTGCAGGTTTGAGGAGGCCTAATGTACGACTCTTAAAAACATTTTTCAAGGCGTCTTTGGCCAAATTTAAGACCTGACATTAACAAAACTAACAGTACCAGAAACTTCTTGCCTTGAACCAGTCTTAACCATGTTTCAGTCCAGCCAACTGAATGTTTCCATTTTGTCCATGACTGTTTCTGCTGCTGATGTTCACGCTGCTAAAGCTCCTGCCTAAACCCCTCCACTCACTCCCATCTGTGTTCTAATAAAATGATCGACACTAATTACACATTTGACACATTCTTTACAAAACATTTACAAAGTAAATACAGCAATTTCATTTATTGTATCTGTGGAATCTGAAGACCTCTGAGTGCCACATTTAAGGATTAATCGATTTTAAAGACAATTAAAGCCTTAATTTAGGACAATCAAATGTAAGAGGATCCACAGACACCCTGTTATATTGGCAGGATTACAAAGGCAGCTCACTGTAAGGTTAGTGACGGTGTTCAGATGTTTGTTCAGTTTGTTGGTGGGCCACTCAGAGCAGTAATCGACCAGTGACAAGTTTATATTTCAAACAAGACAACAGATCTTTGAGAAGCTACTAAAGACACAAAATGTACCAAAAAGTCCAAATCACCCAAACAAGCTCTGACAAAAACACGGAGACACATGAAGAACATATGAAGAATACAAAACCATATTAATTGTGCATTTTCTTTTTGTGGTTTTATGTGAACACCACAAATCATTACTAAAAATGATCGATCTTGTCCAGCAAATAACTTTCACCACATTTACAAAAAAAAAAGTGAATTCAGTGTAAAAGATGACATTACGTTGCAAAAAACAGGAAATAATCATTGCAATATATAGCTAAAACTATTATGCTGATTTTCAACATGAAATGAATGTTATGTAATCAAATGTCAGAATGGTGGAAAACATTGACCGATATCTCAAAGCCTAAGACAACATCATCAAATATCTTCAAAAATACTCAAACTGTTGCAGCTCCACACAGTCCACACCGACTATTACCACATTAGTCACGTATTTCATGAGCTTAGTAATGAGTATGAAGCCAAATCTAGGCCTAAAATCAAAAATCTCATTACATAATTGAGATCTACCCACATACAATCAAAGCATCTGCTTTTCTTTGCAGCAGGGGGATGAGACATTTCAAAGAAAGCCAAAAAACCATGTCCTCTGCCTGTTTACATCCTTCAGGACATTTTACTTTTGTGTTACGTCATAAGTGATCAAATGTGTGGAAGTGGTCCCCTCTGCTCTGTTCAGTATTTGTGTGTGAATTCTGTGGTCTTTGGATAAAGGGTCTTGAACTCCGGACACACTCTTCCACATTATCTGGGCCGGTGGTTGGCCAGTAGGAAGTCCTTGTCTTTGCAGGTGAGGCAGAGTTTGAGGTTTCGGAGGGAGCCACCAGCTGAGTAAAAGGCCCAGACGCCCATCAGGAACAAGATGATGTACGTGGGAACCAGACTGGCCACGTACTCGGGGTTCTGAAAGGTCTGGAAACAAAGACCGATAGGATTCAACATGTGGATCAATATTACAGCATCATCCTGACCTTTTATACTTCAGTTATTGTCAACAGATCCAGCAGCAATGAAATCATACAAAGTAGATGGTGTGGATGTGTGACCTGATATTCATTTTATACTTCTTTACCAGGTGGACCAGTCAGTAAATATGGGGAAAAGCCTGAAACGGTAGAAACATCTAATAATTACAGCAGAGTTGAATGCAGGTACAACCGCTGGACAAACCACAGGTGCGTTCCATTCTAGTTACCTCCGCCAAGGAGGTTATGTTTTTGCCAGCTTTGGTTTGTCTGTCTGTTTGTGTGCAAGATAACGCAAAAAGTTAAGGATGGATTTGGATGAAAATTTCAGGAAATGCTGATACTGGCACAAAGAACAAATGATTAAATTTTGGTGGTGATCAGGGGTGGGGGGGTTACTGATCTGCCTTGGCGGAGGTCTGCGCTCCACGAGTGCTTTTCTAGTTTTATTTACTTTTGACTTTTTTTCTTCTAATTCAGTTAGTTTGATTTCTTTTTTAGCGCAGGTTTGCTGGTTTTTATTAATTTTCGTTCTCTCCTAAGTGCTTAGTTTTAGTTTAATTTTAGTATTAGTTTTAGTTTCGTCGTATCTTTTATCTTCTTCGCCATCATATTCAAATAAATCCCAGAAAGAACTCTGCTGCTTTCTCCCAACTTTAGTCTCCATGTTTCCAGGTAGAGTGGGGACCAGAAGATGACTGGAAACCACAAGTGATCACAAGTGACAGACTGTGCCGCTAGCTAAAATTGCTACAGCGAAATAAATCACTTTCGTATCAATCCAACATTGACAAAGACAAAAACAAAGGGAATTTTATCCATAATTTTTATATGTTTTAGTTAGTTTAGTAAGTACACAATACAGTTTCAGTTAGTTATCGTTTTTTCTTTTAATTACCTCCACCAAGGAGGTTATGTTTTTGCCGGCATTGGTTTGTCTGTCTGTTTGTCCATGTGCAAGATAACTCAAAAAGTTATGGATGGATTTGGATGAAAATTTCAGAAAATGCTGATACTGGCACAAGGAACAAATCATTAAATTTTGGTGGTGATCGTGGGTGGTGGTGGGGGGGGGGGGTCTGATCTGCCTTGGCGGAGGTCTGCGCTCTCCGAGTGCTTTTCTAGTTCACATCTTTTTTGTTTGGATAGTTTATAAAAGTAAGTATCTTCATAATTGAATGGGGATTTTTTGCACTAAAACAGAGACAAAAATTTGATGTTGTCATACTTTATAGGTTATTATGCTGTTATTTTACTGGTCTGGCCCACTGGAGATCAAATCGGGCTGAATGTGGCCCTGAAAGAAAATGAGTTTGAGACCCCTGCTCTACATGGAGGTCATGGAAAGAGGATGGGAGGGGGAGTCAGTTGAGGTCCAGATCATTATGTGTTCAGCTTTGATTTGTTTATTATTGTATATAGTTATAATTGTAGTATAAAAAAATAACATGCCCGCACTTGAAAACCCTTGGTTTTCAGTCCACGTACAGTTTTTGCACATATAGACAGGCAGACAGATGGATGACGAACTAATGACAATACCCTGCGAAGACGGCTGAGGGTAAAAACTGAAACTGTATATGGGATGACGTTACCCTTTCTGGTACATTTGCACTGTTTGGACTTCAAAGCTTGTATATTTTTGCACATTTTTGAAGAGTGGCAGCAAAAAAAACAAAAACAAATGGCCAATACAAACGCACGCTTTTTAGGACATGTGTCTGTAGTTTGAATTTATGTCAGTTTTATCTTTTATGTGTTACATTGGCACTGGTTGGAAGTCTGGGAATTTAAAGCAGTGCAAACCTCTGTATATTTTTTCCATAGTTTTCTTTACAAGCAGCAGTCAGAAAGGGGAGGGGGTGCCTATGTAAAGGCATGCTTTGATGAGAAATACTTGGATACAAGTTGATTTTGTCACATTACACATGTTCGGAACCTATTATCACTTTTATAGTCTTTAAAAAGGTTCGTTAAGCATGTTTGTGTCATTTGTGCCATAAATCATACAATTTTACCAATCAGATTTTAGATTGTTTGTGTGTTCTTTGACCCTGTATGTTGATATATTAGGTCAAAGTGAACATATTATGGACAGATCACAAAGGTGAAGTAGTGTTGGGAAAAAAAAGAGATACCAAAGATGGGTCTGGTAATTTTTTTTTTTTTTTATGTGGTATTCAATAGGCCTGTAACAGTACACATATCGAAACGAACTGTTTCGGTACACACCTGTTTGGTTCGGTACACAGCTGTACCGAAACGGCACAGTATGATGAGAAAAAGAAAAAAAAGACGTTGTTCGATGCAGAACTTTAAATCCACGCAAGTTCCACACGGACATACTGAAGGAGCGCACAGTGACCCAAAATATGAAATAGCAGCTGATATAAGGTAAAAAGAAAACAACAAATATGATGTGAACCTGGAAGGAAGAGACTAGAGACCCTCCACCATCATTACAGTCCAGTTTGGGATCACTGTGGGTTCAGATGAAAGACAACGAGGAAAGAGAAGATAAGACGGAAGTTTACCACCTATGAACTACGGTAGTTCTAAAACACTAACACTAGTTCTGTCTGTCTGTCTGCCTGTCTGTCTGTCTGTTTCTCTCTCTCTCTCACACATGCTGTGTATTAGAGGAATAGAACCCAGGAGTTGGACGTTGAATGTAAAGTTTCACTTTCATTTCACGCCAGTGTTAGTTACGTTAGTTATGGACCGGTATACAACTGCCCCCCCGGCTCCAATAAAAAAAAAAAAAAAAAAAAAAGAAAAAAGAAAAAAGAAAAAACAAACATCCCCCCCTCTGTGTTTTTGACAAATCCCACCCTGCACACGCACACGCACGCACACACACACACACACACACACACACACACACAAAGTGGCCTAAACAGTTTGTTAGCTGTCCTAAAATAAATAGTTTGTTTAATTTTGTTGTCAGTGTTGCTCTTCAGTTTGTTTAAGCAGAATACCAGTTTGCCCTCTGGTTAATGTTGCACTTCATGTGGAATTTTGTTGTTATTTTTATGCAGAATGTGAACTGATAGAACTGATTAGATTTTTGTTTTTTGTTCAAAACTGTCAGGGAAAAGTGGAATAATATTGTTAAAAATACATTTAGTAATATTAACAATGTATTTTATTTTCTATTTGATTTATAGCAGCAGAATTACATTATTCCTTTTTTTCTATATTCTATTGTCTCCAAAAACTGGGGGAAAAAATGTAAAAGAAAAATTATAAATGCATTAAAGAAATTTTGAGGGGTTTTCTTTCTTCCCATACCGTACCGAAAAAACCCAAACCGTGGCTTTCAAAACGGAAAACGTACCGAACCAAAAATTTTGTGTAGTATAAGTATTCAAAAGCAGCCAAAATATGCTCAGACCTGTAGGGGTTAGTAACTGACATAATCCCTCTGAAAAGCAGATCATATGACAAAGATGAGGTCATGAAGGTCCTCAATGTGAACACTTACCAGACAGGAAACTATCAGGTGACTCACGACAACGGCGGCCACAGCCCACCAGCGTTGTTTTTCACAGGCATCAAAGAAGACAACCCCCCAGAACATGTGCAACAGGATGATGGCCATGGTCATGAAGGCTGAAAGATGAACCAAACACTTGAGTCAAAGAATCAAACACTGATGACAACACACACAAAGACATTTCAGAGGGTAAACTCCATGTCTAAACCCATTTTCACTGAGTCTGTTTCCATGACCATAAAAATCCAATAACTGGGAGAAATTGGATAATTGTAATAATCAGATCTAAAGCATTTATATGCTCTTAAGAAATGTGATAATTGGAAAAAACCCTGGTTTAGACGCTCCAGTCCGTTATCAGGTTTCTGTTAGAGTTCGTATGTATGTAGTGATGGTAGACTTAATCTTCCGGTTATTGTTTTCTGCTCATGTTTGACTACGTAACTACTGCTTTAATTGTGTTTACACATACACAAATGTATAAGAACTAAATGAATCAGATTAACCTGTATACATGGAACACATCAGAGTATTGGGGAGAAATCCAGGTTTGTTAATCTGATTTATTATAATCAGATTACTGCTTTTATCTGATAAAACAAATCAGATTATCCTGTTTACATGGTCACTTGAATAATCTGAGAACTCCAGAAATCAGACAATGATCGGAGTACTAGTGTGAATGTAAACACTGAACAGTTTCCATGTACAGGACTCATACTCAGGCTTCTCACACTTTTTTTTCTTTTTACTTTTAGTTAATTATTGCATGGAAATTCAACTGCAGCCATTTTCTTTTCTAAATAGTTATTTTAATATTTACTTTACATACTCAGATATTCAGGTCACATCTGATGTCATCTCTCCAGCAATCTGTAATTACAACTGTCACTCACACACTTAACCCGCCTATCCACCTTAAGACACTTGTGATTAGACAAAATCTAAGCATCACAGGGTACATCTTCCACAGCCTGAAATCACAGGTATGAGTAGATGCAGAAATGTTTTGAACTTGTAGATCATTATAGACCACAGGTGTCAAACATGTGGCCCGGGGGCCAAGTCCAGCCCACACAAAGGCTCCAATTCGGCCCGTGGGATGAATTTGTGAAAAGCAAAAATTACACTGAAGATATTAACACTCAGTGATGTTAAAATCATTTTAATTCAGGTTCCACATACACACACACACACATACAGACCAGTTAGATTTCAAGTGGGTCAGACCAGTAAAATAATATCATAACCTATAAATAATGACAACTGCAAATTTTCTCTTTGTTTTAGTGTAAAAAAGTTAAATTAAAGGAAAATGTTTACAATAACAAACTAACCTTTTGCAAAATATGTGAATAACCTGAACAAATATAAACAACCTGAAATGCCTTAAGAGAAGTGCAATTTTTTATCAATATTATACTTGTTACTAAATGTTTTGTGTATTTGTAATTATAATATAAATTGTAATTCACATGTGTAAATGATAAACTGATAAACTGAGGCAGAATATTGTTAAGACTGCACTTGTTATTCGTAAGACAATTCAAGTACCCAGACAGAACCTATACAGACATGATGTGTGTGAAGTGTTTGCTCCCGGAGGATTCTGTTGGGTTTCTGAAAATTGGCTTAAGAGTCTGGTTTTGACCAGCTCTATATGTGAAGTGTCATGAAATAAATTTTGTTATGATTTGGTACTATATAAATAAAATTTGATGATGCTTTTCTGTGTGCAAACTCCACGCAGAAAAGCCCATGCACGGTTGGCGCTGGAATTGAACCCATCCTTCTTGGGACCTTCTTACAAGGCAAATAGTTCAGATGCTTCCATTGGATAACTAAAATAGTGGTTAATGTTTCAGCTGCAACAAGTTCTCTAACATTACGTGATGCGGTGAGTAGAGTTTCATATCTTAAGCAACCAGTTTACTATGAACTGACTTAAATATTGGTCTGTGGAGCAATGGAAAAAGTTCAGGTGATGTGATGAATCTAGACTGTTCCAGAGCAGGGGTATTCAAATCCGGTCCTTGAGGGCCGGCATCCTACATGTTTTAGATATTTCCCTCTTCCAGCACAACTAGAAGCCATTACATCATTAACAGGCTTGATGATGAATGGATCATTAATTAAACAAGTGTTCAGAGAACGCAAACCTCCGCCAAGCACCCCGAACGGTGTGCACGTGTGGATCAACTATTTCTTTTTAAATTAAACAGTTTCAAGGTTGTTCCATACAGCAGAAAAAGTTGAAACTTGGTACCAGTCATGTGTATGTCAAATTATATTCAATTCCAATCAATATTTGTTGAGTTATAAAGAAAAATGTGTGGGAAATGGGATTTTCAATGTTAAATTGAAATGTCCACAGAGTCCACATTCCACAGTGGATGTGGACAATTTTGCGCCAGATACAAGATATTGTTATAAGCTACAGGTGGATCAAATTGGAGGCTAATCTGAGTCGTTTTGAATTTTTTATAAATTTTGGAAAATTGCTCAATGATGAGAGATAGGAAAATTGTAGATTTTGTGACCTTGCTGTGACCTTGAACTTTGGCCTACTTGCCCAAAATTTAATGGGTCCCAGGGCCTAGGCCTATCTGTGGGTACAATTTGGTAAAGATGGTTGCAATAGTTTTTCCATAAAGTTGCTAACAAACAAAAAAAAAACCAAACACACAAAGCAAAGTGATCACAATACCTCCTGGCGGAGGTCACCAGGTGTGCTAGAAGAAGGAAATATCTAAAACATGCAGGATACCAGCCCTCGAGGACCGGATCTGAATACCCCTGTTCTAGAGTGACGTGCACATCAGGATGAGAAGAGGTTGATGGGCTGATTTCCCATCATGCTCAGTGCCTAGTGTATCGGCATAAGCAATGTTATGATAGAGGTTTGTGTCAGTTGGTCAGGTCTAGTTTCAGGAAAATGATGTATGCAGTGAATAAGTTTAATGAAATGATGCCATAGTAAATGTGTGCTCAAAGTTAAAACCGTTACATTTGCAGATACAAATATACTTTATTCATCCCCAGGCATAAATGTATTATCATCCGTCAACTCAAAAAAGAAAAATGATATTCCTGCTGAATCCAAAATGTGCATCATTTAACAAACTTGTAGCACTGGTTCAACTGACATAATTAGTTACGGTACCTGAGGACAGGAAGTAGTGCTGCGAGTCTCCATGGATCCCAACAGTTCCTGGTCCAACAGAGTCTGCAAGGATATTCACTACAGAGAACGCCCCACTCATGAAGCCGAAGCCAAGACCTGACACTGAGACAGAAGAAAACACACATTTTACACATGTTGGTAGGACTTTCTAGAAAATGTTATGAGAGAACACTGCATATCCAGCAATATTAATGAATGTTACAAAAAATGACAAATCATTACGTTTGTCTTATGACTTTAAAGGCTGCTTTTTGGTCTGGAGTGGCAGGTTAACAAACTAGATTGTAAGTATGGGTTTGAAATTATTCCTAAAAACAAAAGACATAAAAAAGACAGAAAAATACCCAAGAATGTATGACATTACATGCATTGCTTATTTAGTTCCTTCAGTTCTTTGGCTTTAAAATCAGCCCTTTACTACATTATATTTTGCCTTTCTGAATTCAAAGCCAGTTGTAATTTTAATGAGTGCTGAAATTGTGGTAAAAACATCCTGGAGGTGCTCCCTGGTTTGACACTAAGAGGCTTTGTAGAATTTATATATAGATTTATTCCATTACCTGAACCATTTATGAAAACTTCAATGTCACAACAACTGAATATTGTCACATGTCGTCAGTGAAATGACACCTGACATGCTTATACTGATGTTAGGTCCATATAATGGTTTATTCCTACTCAGAGGTTGAGAAGTCCTCACCAGGTAGGGGAACATTTCACAAAGCCAAACGTAGAACATGAAAACTATTTTAAAAAAGATCAATAACATTCAAATCAACAAACTCCACATCTATCCATGTTTTGTAATGTTTATATACTGTGGTGGGCCTCACACAGAGCATGGCATTGAAAAGATGTTGATGCAGATAGTTGAGATCACATTACAAATAAACTGGACTTTAGATTTATAGAACCACTTGTATTAAACCTGCAGTTCTTGATAGTTTGACACTTTTGGACAAAAATCCATGATTCTCTTTCAGCATATCACAAGTCAACTGGTCTGAGAGGAAGGAAGAATTCTTTCCACTGCACCAGCCTATGTAACAGGTTCTGTTTACCACAGGGGTGTGACATGGGGTCAGGTCAGATATGTTTTTCTTTTATAATATTCAATCAATCAATCAAATTTTATTTATATAGTACCATATCATAACAGACTACATCTGGTCTAAACCAGACTCTTAAACCAATTCACTGAGTGTCACTGAGAATGTACACGGCCTCTCATGAGTATAAATCATTTCAAGTGACGCTGACTAGTTTTGTGGTTTTAATTCTTTATGTGCAGCTCTTTGAACCCCTACTGTTGGTGCTGTGTGATCAACATGAGTGAGTGCAGAATACCATAGGCCAGTTGTCGAATGGAGATGGGCATGGTCTCCTCTTGACTGAGAGTGAGGAGGCCTTCATTTGCTTTCCTGCACAAAACAACCACATACACACGTCAGTGTTTCTCTTCCTAGTTCCGCTGTGATGCTGTGAACAAGGACATCAATAGAAATTATGTATGTCAGTCAGTGGAAGATGATACAAGGTGCAACAATATCTTTTAATACCTCAGGGTGAAAAGACTGGAGATGGGAAAGTGGGACAAACTGGAGCAGCTCAACACGAAAACAGATAAATACCCTGGGGAAACGTGAAGGTGAGGAGGCTCTGGCTGGATATTATTAGTTGGATATCAAACTTTTAATTGAATTCTCCTGTGAAATTGTGCCATCCTGCTAACAAAGAGTAAACCTGGCCTGACTGGACTAAATAAAGAAACTGCTTTAAAGCATCAACAAAAAGCACAAAGTTGCTTTCGACATCATGGAGAGAAGTCCCAGTGTAAAAAAGGCTGTTATTATTGGCCTTTGGGACAGTTTATTAAAAAAAAAAAAAACAACAACAATTAGTATTCTCCTCTGTGTCCCCAGAACGACACATAATCCAATGGAATGCACAAGCTACACCACTGTGCTTTTAATAGTTTTTAGACAACAGTGAGGCTCTACAAGACAGTAGCATTCATGAAGTTTTACACATAATTACCCCTGTTTCAAGTATGGAATCCCTGATAGTGTCTCCAAGGTCAAGTCATTGTTTTCACTGACAGGAAACAGCTTTGTTGAGCACAAACCCAAGCCAGACACACATAAGTCGTAAAATGAAAGACTGATTTGAGTCTAAATCATTAATGTGGAAATCTTTTAAATTCAAAACCCAAAAATAAATGCTTATACAGTGAGTTCACTTTGATTACACAGGCAAACCTTTAGGATTTCTCAGGTTAAACCAAACCTGTTCAAGCTTAGTTCCAACTGGGGCTGGGGGATAAAACAACAAATATTATATTGAATATTAACGGTTTATTTTGTTGATGCTCCAAAATCCACAAATTTACCTCAATGTTCTGTAGTTTATGTTGAGTATTTTAATATTTTATCATTTGAACATTAAACTTCTTCAGTTGTGAAATGTTCTGCTGTTTGTTAAGGCCCAAGTCACACCAAGAGTGGGTGAAGGACCTATTGTATCTGTAAAGATTATTACAACATGAGGACCAAGACTCGGGGGCAAAGGCCCCTTTTGTCAGAATGAGAATACACTTTGTCATTGTACGGTGATGTATGACAAAATTATGGTGTAGAGTATAAATACACAGTAAACATATCAGTGATACATCTATTTCAAAAAAAGAAGTAACAACAGAATATATTACTTTGTAGAGCAAAAAATATAATAACTCAATCATTTAATCATCTCAGCTACAGCCAATAGCTAGTTCCATCTTAAGTGATGGCCCCCATCCCCTTGTGGGTGAGTTCCAGTACATGCCTGTGGTTGAATAGCTTTGAATAGCTTTTCTTAAAAAACAATATTCAGACTCCTTTGACATTCATGCAGGACCAAAACTTAGCCTTGAATTTGAAATGGAAAGAAAATCTACTTGATATTTATCAAGATAAGATTATTGACCACATCACCCAACGTTTGTTTAGACTGAGATTCACAATGAGACAAAACCGTTTCCAAATAACACACATAAGACATCTGCGGTGCCAGTTCCTCTTCACATTTCATCACTACCAGAAATGCACTTATAGTATTTATCACGTCTCTCATTCATAAAAGACTACAAAAAAACATGAAAACACAGCAGTTACAACTGATGAACAGAGCTGTTACCATGAAAATGATACATCATTTCATCTAACAGTGGTGGCAGGTTTCAGGTGTGTTGATGTGTATGCATACATTGACAATGGCACTATTTCAACTTTCACCTCTTCCCCCAAACTGAAGGAAAATTAAAACCCCACAGTCAACGTTTAATTCCTAAAAAAACTGTCATGGATTTGTGGAAATAGGTCGTCATCTTCAGTGGGGCTCATTCACAGACAAAAATAATACTAATTACGGCAAGTACACACTCATGAATTACAGCATAAAAACAATAAAGATTATGTTATGACTAAAAATATGAGTTACATTAAAAACCTATATCATACTCAACTAGTGAATGATGGACTGACTAGATCAGTGTCAAGCTCAATCAGAGAAGGGGAAAAAATTAAGAACAGACTCCATATCACAGGCCAACCACAATGGACATTAATTTAAATTAAGACAGAATTTGTCTTTTCAGATGTATTCACAAAAACCCTTAATACAGAAATATGGAAATGACTTTTACCAGGTCATAATAAGGAAATCAGAAGCAAATCAAGCTCACTTTGTGTTACTCACTATTGGGAGATTCACACTGACTCCTTTCAAATGAAAATGTTTTTTCCACAAATTCAAAACAGAATTAAAACAATATTAATATTGAAAATAAAAATAAATAATAAAATCTAAAACAACTGTTCAATAATAATATCAAAGTACAAATATTTCAGACATTTAACAGCATACCCTGTTAAAGTTCAATCTCCCACAGACACAGTATGGCTTCAAAAGCTCTCCCTACATGGACATGTCTGATCACATGACCCCAGAAGTTGGAGGTTTAACACAATCACATGGTTCGTTCGTTGTATCACAGAGAAAAACCACTTCACACAGCCTCTTTTCATCCTGGAGCTGTGGGTGGATTTCCCTTTACTCTCCATAAACCTGCATATTTCTTCACGCAACTCAAAATATCTGTAAAGCACTGTCCCGCGACTAAACAGTCACCTCTGTGTGGTAGGTCATGTGACCATTTCTAACATAGTTCCTCAATAAAAGCCTTAAACTGTATACAACACCATTACACTTTGGATTGTAAAATGCTGGCTCCACAGAAAAAGTACAGCTTCAGAAGCATTAAAGCAGCGTCTGACTTTCATCACAGATGTTTATTCAAATGTGTCCAACCCCAGTCAGATCCGAATTATCACTAATTGAAGATGACGCCATCATAAACACAGTCCGCTTGTTTACAGAACAAACCCAAACATCACTCAGGCCTTTTCGGAACTTTTGGCGCGAAGTGCATTGTGGGAATGTGAGTTCCCTCCAGCAGCAGTTTGTCTGTCTGTTGGTGAGTGTTGAACCCAAATGTGTCCTTTACCTCCATCCACCGACTGGACTCATTCTGGAAAACAACCCTGGTGGACTGGAGGAGTTTACGTTAGAGTGATCTGGATCGTTTTCTACCCGAATCTGTGAGAAACCACTTTCGCTTGGTCGCCATTCATGACAAAATTTCCAAAAAGGCCCATGTGATGTTTCAGTTTGTTCTGTAAACAAGTGGACTGTGTTTATGATGGAGTCATCTACAAACTTGTTCACTGTGAGGGAAGTGATTCAGGTGCATAAGCACAGACAAACGAATGGATTAGAGAGAATCAGGATCTGACTGAGGTTGGACACATTTGAACAAACTATTTCGACGATGTAACGATTAACGGTATAACGATAAACCGCGGTAAAATTGCAGACAGTTAGTATTACCGTTTAAATTCTAATTATCATGATAACCGCGTTTGATTACCACACTTTTAGGGGAAAAAACCCCATGTAAAGATCTGCTTTTATGCCAAATATTTTAGTATGGATTTAATTTATTACAATTTTAATTTTCTATACCTAATATTTGGAACCAATATTCACTTTTAAAGTCTTTGAAAAGGTTTGTTAAGCATCTGTGTGTTATTTATGCAATAAATCATATAAATTTTTCAAATCAGGTTTTATATTTTTTTGTGTGTTTTTTGGCCCTTTATGTTTTTATAGTAGGTTAAAGTGAAAAAAAACAATAGGCAGATGATATAGATGAAGTTGTGCTGAAAAAAAGATACCAAATATGGGCATAATAAGCATTTGTTTACATAGTATACAAAGTCAAAATCAAAAGTACTTAAAAACAGCCAAAATAGGCTCAGACCAGTAAGGGTTAATATTTGAATGTTTCTGCCAACAGAAAGTGCATTGTGCCAATTATTTTATTTGGGTTTTTTTTGTTGTTGTTTTTTTTCAAAATACAACTTGGTTAAATTATTTCAGTGTGTGTATAACTACTTTTTGAACATTTTGAGCACAATTGCAATAATACTGTGATAATAATGATAACCGTGATAATTTTGGTCACAATAACTGTAAAATGAAATTTTCATATCGTTACATTCCTATTACAGACACAGACTCACAACATTGCTACTATATTGTTTGTGAATTAAAATGAACATTTTTTTTTAATCTTCACCAGTCTAAAATCACTGCATTTTGCATTGTTTTCTCCAGGTAGTGGGTCATCAGTGACCAAATTGGTTTGCAGAACTTGAAAGGCCTAAGTAAATGTGAGAGCATCTTACTTGAGCAGCTTGTAGTAGGCAAAGCGGAAGGTTTCCTGCAGCAGGACGGACAAGACCACGCCAAAGATGAGAAGGCCTTTCTGTTGTACAGCACTGTCCTTATTACTGATCTGGACAGAGATGAACCAGACCAGAGAGGACAACAGCAGAGACACAAGCCAGAAGAATGCCCTGACAGAGAGACAGTACAAAATAAACCAAGAGCAATGCAAATACATGGGTATGAGACGCAGAATTCCACACACACAGATGAATAGTTACTGCAATTATCACTAATCGAAGATGTCTTATCATCCTTGTAAAACTGAACAACGCCTTTAATAGAAATAGACTCATTTTTGAACTTAAATTTTTATTAGATTTTCTCTTTTTTCAGTACAGTACAATTATACATTCAAGTACAGTTCAATTAATTTCTTTTCCCCCAACACAGCAGCAAATTTATTCTCATACACCTCCATAGACACATATGATGAAATTTGAGAAAGCAATAACAATTATAGCAAACAATGTTCACTCCAAAGAGAGAGAGAAAAAAAAGGCTGTAGATGTGAATCTTTGTCAGAGGCAGAATGACAGCACCTTGATAACATGGAGTATTCTTGCATCACCAATAAATATTACGGCAGCAGTAAAGGTAACATAGGTTCCCATTTTTTAGTAAATGTGGTTTTCTGAAGTCTGAGTGGGTATGTGATCTGCTCCATCTGATAAATATCCCAAACTTTTTGAATCCATGTATTATATGAGGTAGGTTCTGGTTTCATCCAACTGATGGTTATAGACTTTAAGGCAGCAGTGAAAAATATATTCAAAAGGTATTCATCTGCTTTTCTATCCAGACCTTCAGGTATTACTTCTAAAACTGCCACTGTGAAACTTCGTGGGATGTTCATTTTAAAAACCTCCTTCAGGGCATTGAACACCTCCCTCCAAAACACACTGAACTTAGGACAAACCCAAAATATGTGAGTGTGATTAGCTCTATGGGCTCCGCAGTTCCTCCAGCAGAAATAGACTCATTTTGATCGACTACTCATCGATAGGATGAGGATTTACAAATTGTGCACCAGTAGAACTCTTAGTGTGGCCAACTGGCTTTACCAACTCTGAAGAACATCAATAACTAAATAAATATGATAGCTACAACCACCTAGAATTTGAATATCAGTGATTAAATTACATCCATGCACCAATTTAACAGTTATAGATTCCAGTTTAATCACTTAGGTTAGGACCACTGATCGACCTATCAGTGTGTGTGTGTGTGTGTGTGTGTGTGTGTGTGTGTGTGTGCGCGCGTGTGTGTGTGTTTTAATTTCTCGCTATTACAGAAACAGCTTTAGCATCTGATCGCACACCAAACAATGGTCTGTTACATCGCGGTAAAGCTAAAGTTGTTTCTGTAATAAGACGTTGCTATCGACTTGGACATTTGTGCGTTTTTCAGTTAAGACTGATCCTTTTTAACTCTACCAAATTTGAATTCATTTTATACATTTGATTTTCTTCATACCTTTGATGCAAAATAAGGAACTGACAAGCTAGCGATGAAAGCAGTTGGTCTGAAATGCTAACCTAGCCGCCTAGCTCAGATGCACAGTCTATTTGAACTCAGGTAAACACAACAGGAGGGTCGGTTCCGCCCTGCTGTGGTGATTCTAAGTAACTTAAGTGTCTCAGAGGTGGGGTGGAAGTAAAACTCACCCTGCTATGAGAAAAATGACCCGCAGCGGCTCCCGGGCGATGGTAAACAGGAACAGAGCGATGGCCGGGCCGAAGGCGATAAACGTACAGCCGAAAAACACCGAAGCCGTCATGGCAGCTTCGGGACACACTCAGCCTCTAACTTTAGTTTGACTTATCTGTGAAACAGACACGGGTATCCTACAAAAGCTTCTGTTCAGGTTTCTAAAAATTCCGTAGCCTGCTGTCGTCGCTCATGCTTCCTTGTTCCGCCACAGGTTTCGTGACGTCACTTCTCCCGCTTGTTTTATGTGTATGAAGGCGCATGACCGCCCCCACCTGGACAGGAGTGTAGAGCAGGACTGAGCAGGGACACAGGTCAGACAGGGGCTGAGTTTTAAAGGGGTTTTAACCTTCTGTTCATTGTTTTTTTTTTTTTTGTTATTTTTTAACATATAAAAAAAGAACATAGATTCAGAGAAATGCAATATTCTATTTTACAAAATGTCTATATATCTCCATATATGTACAGTAAATATACAGCAGGGGCCTTTCCAAATATCCCCAAATGTAAAACTATTTTAGGGACAAGATTTCACTGCCTCTGGGTATGTGAAAAGATTCAACAGTTTTGGCAAACTATATGTGTTGAGGTTAGTGCGGTCATTAAGCACCAGTTACAGCCTAATCCATTATTGTGTCTATTTGGATGTATCCCTGAATCATTGAGAACACATAAGTATACTGTTCAGTTTTTGTTAATGTTGGCCCGAAAGGCTGTTATGACCAAATGGGTTGGAGAAGAACCTCTTTCAATACATCTGTGGAAGTCTTTGATATCAGACAATATTTCCCTGGAAAGACTAAGATTTTATATTAACGATCAGAAGGATGTCTTTACAGCAAAATTTGGAAAAATGTTTGAATATCTGGAAACTCAGACTGCAACTACCTGAAACAGACTTAATAGGAACTTTTGAGATCATCGCTGTGGACATATTTTGGATCTGCCTTATATTTCATACAACCTGTATGTACTGCACTGGACTGGATAATTTTGAAAAGGTTCAATAAAAAGAAAGTTCAAAAAAGAAAAAAAAAAAAAAGAACATAGTTCTGTCATATGATACAAAAGTCCAACACATAGACAAACAACAAGGCATGATAAGTTTATTTATATAGCACATTTCAGCAACAAGGCAATTCAAGGTGCTTCCCACAGGACATTGAAATACAACGACAAGGGAAAAAAAAACACATTAAGAAAAACATTATAAAAGAAACATGTAAAAGGTGATTAAAAACAGCAAGTAAGAAAACAACACATAAAACCCAAAATATAAAAACACACACATATTAAAGTAAAAGTTGCAGTGCAGAGTTTCGAAAGAGAATATGAAATTTAAAAAGTCAAAAGCCTTTTAGTCAAAGGCAGCAGTGAACAGGTGAGTCTGGAACCTGGACTTAATAGAACTCAGACTCTCAGCAGACCTGATATTTTCTGGTAGTTTGTTCCAAATATACGGAGCAGAGAAACTGAACGCTGATTCTCCATGTTTAGTTCTGACTTTGGGAACACAGAGCAGACCTGCACCAGATGACCTGAGTGGTCTGGATGGTTCATACTGGACTAGAAGGTCTCTGATGGATTTTGGGCCTAAACCATTCAGTGCTTTATATGCTAGTAAGAGAAATTTGAAGTCTATTCTCTGAGAGACAAGGAGCCAGTGTAGAGACCTCAGAACTGGACTGATGTGGTCCAGTGTAGAGACCTCGGAACTGGACTGATGTGGTCCAGTGTAGAGACCTCGGAACTGGACTGATGTGGTCCAGTGTAGAGACCTCGGAACTGGACTGATGTGGTCCACTCTCTTGGTCTTAGTGAGGACCGGAGCAGCAGCATTCTGGATCAGCTGCAGTTGTCTGATTTTTTAGGCAGACCAGAGAAGAAACTGTTACAGTAGTCAACTCGACTAAAGAGAGATGCATGGACAAGTTTTTCAAGTGGAACAAACCCCCCCTCCCCTTGCACACATCCCCTCCAAATCACAGGATTGATAAAAATAAATAAATAAACAGTAAATAAATACAAAATAGAAGTACAAAATTCCCACTTTAAATGTTACGAAAAAAAAAAAAAACAACCTGTATAACAAAATACTCAGTCAAGAAAAACATGACAGATTGCACCATTAACATAGATCAGAAAAGGAATCCATGTCTTTTCAAAAGTGTTCGAGGCTCCAGCTAATGTCAAACCAATTTTTTCCAGTTTGAGAAAATAAAGAACTTCCTTGATCCATTTTGAGAAGGCTGGTGGAGATGAGGATTTCCACTTTAACAATATAAGCCTCCTGGCCAAAAAAGATGTAAACGGAATCATGTCTTTATTAGCAGAGGAAAATTTTAATGGAGCGGATACAATGCCAAACAAAACAGTAAAAACATTTGGAACAATTTTCTTTCCTGTTACCGTTGATAAAACATCAAAGATTTCCAACCAGAATTTATTTAAAGATGGGCAACCCCAAAACATATGAGTCTAATCTGCTGTAGGCCGTTGACATTGATCACACAAAGGAGACAGTGTACCAAATATTTTTGCCAGCCGAGCTTTGGTGTAATGAGCACAATGCAGAATCCTACATTGAGTGAACCCATGTTTAGCACAAATTGATGACCTGTGCACCCTTCTTAGGATCTCGTCCCACATATCATCTGAAATTGTCTCTCCCAAATCTATCTCCCACATATTTTTAAGGACACTAGAGGAGCATGATTGGAGATTATGGATTTTAGAATGGATGACAGAAATTGCTCCTTTCAATGACGACAGAGGCTCCAAAAAGATATCTGAATCTGAAACATTAGGAAGGACCAGAAAACCTGGGGTGGCCATGGCTCAGATAGTAGCACAGGTCATCCAGTAACCAAAGGGTTGGTAGTTCAAATCCTGCTCTGTCCATGTGCTGTTATGTCCTTGGGTAAGACTCTTTACCCTCCTTGTAAGTTCATAAAATGAATTTTATATTCAGTAGGCTTTTCAGTTTCGTCCTCCTAAAAACCCAGAGTCTCCCCCATACCAGAATGGTTCGACCAAAACCTGTCATATGCCACCTAGCATCACCTGTCAATCACTTAAAAACTCAAACAATGGAGTCATGGTTGAAGCGTAATTCTTTTGAAAACACGGAGGGACAAGTGACAAAGAAGGCCAAACCAGAGCCGGCAAAATTCCGGCTGTATCTTGAAGATTATTATGTTATATTATGTTTTTGAGAACAGATCTTTCCTATGATCCCAAAGGAGGACACTTTATGTTGATAATTATTTTTATGTGCAAAAATCTTTATTTATAATTAAGTTAATTATTTCTTTTTTTTTTTTTAGTTATATCTTTTTATTTCCAAATAGTTCAAGAGAGACCACTACAAATGGAGTTCCAAAGTTTAATAAATCAGACTCTGATAGCACAGCACTCTGTTTTAAGTCATTTTTTTCAACCCAAAATGTTTTGCGCTGGTTAGGGGGTACTTGGCTGAAAAAATATTTCACAGGGGGTACATCACTGAAAAAAGGCTGAGAACCACTGGTTTAGAGGGACTTGCAGATCTATGGCCTTAATTTTTGTTGGCACAGCCATTCTGCGTGAAAAGCCAGTACTTACATACAGAGTGGGATTTCGTGAGGGGGATGGGGGGGTGGGCACTCTAATGGTGGACTACTTCTTCATCTTGTTTTGGGAGAAGAAACTGTGTGTGGACCTGAACTGTTCCTGTCATCAGAGGGTTTATGGATGGAATGCTTGGCCTCTTTTTGTAGACCTCATTCATGAATGGTGTGGATGCACAGATTTGATCTGCAGTGTTTTTGGTTTGATGTTGAACTGTACAGCATGTAAAATAATGCTAACAGCCAAAAGTGGGGGTAACTTTAGGGCGTGTGATTAATGAACTCATTCTGATCATTTTCTTAATAGCACACATAGCTCCATTGAAAAGTTATTTGGTGTAACTGGTGTATGAGTACTAAACCAGTTGATACTGTAATCCATTAAGATAACCCATAGATAACATCAATCAATAATATGAAGCAACTGTAGACACATATTAAAGGTTAAGGGTTATAAAAGACATCAGTTTGAAGTATTTGAAATATATCAGTAGTGTTGAAACTGTATTCAGCTTGTGTACCCTGACCTCTGACCCTCTGAAGAAGGAAGCAGTTAGGAAAATGAATGAATGAAATATCACACACACTTTATTTATTCATGTAACAAAGACAGACATCTTGACCAATTCAGAAATGTATCATATGTTGTTTGTTTGTTTTTTTAGATGACAAAACATGATCACAATATCAAAAAAATTACACAATTACACTGTATTTTCTGTTGTTTCCTTAAGTCAACAACAATTACACAATAACATGCATTAAAAACTTTGTCCTACTGTAATGAATGGAGTAAGTGTTTGATAAATTTGACATAATCGTTTTCCGCTCCAGTTTTTGTAGAATGACATCATTGAAAGTGTAGATAACATGCAAATCATACTTTTTCTCATCTGTTTGGTGTGTTTACTTTGATGTGATGAGATGCAACACTCTCAATATGTCTGTCATGTTCAGTTACTCTAATAATGATAAATGCAAATCAAATGCTTTTAACCCTTTAACCCCTGAGCCCTGGTTCCAGGTAAAGGTTCTGCTGTGAATCTGCATCTGTTTCAGGTTCATTAAAGCTGTTGTGAGTTTGTGTTTGTGTTCCTTTTCTTGGTTTTGTTTTACTGTGTGTTTTAGGCTCAAAACAGGTGGAAGAACAGAAAAAGACAAAGAGAGGAACTGAAGTTTGACAGGTTTGGACTAAATAAGGCACTAGAATGTACATCAATAAGAGATTTAGGATGTTGAACATCAACTGTGAACTGGAACACACTGAACAACAACAAGGATTTAAATTTGGGCCCAGTAGTTTTAGTTTTGGACTCTTTTTTTTTTTTTTTTTTTTTTAATAAATCAGTCCAGCTGCTGTTTGACACCTGTTTAACAACATACTTCAGTTCCACGGTCAAAAACTCAGTAAAACCACAATAAAAAAATAAATAAAAGAAAATCACCACAACACTGGAAACAACAGGAAAAAAAAAAAAAACACAATGAAAACGGAGTTTTTTTTTTTTTTTTTAAAAAGCCCAAACAATCTATTTTTATTACAAGTCTGTCTTACTGCTCTGTGTTTTACCCCACATCCCACAGGTGGCCGGGGATGAACTGAGCATGCTCAGAAGTCTATGGAAAGAACAAGGTCTATTCTATTAACACATTCTGAAAGTTTTCCTATTGAGCAAACAATTGAATTTTTAGGACTATTTAAAATAAATTATACATTCAGAACGCTCACCACAGACACGTCAGGGGTTAATGTGTGTGTGTGTGTGTGTGTGTAGGCTATACTTGCACATAACTAACCTGCATCACACAGACACACCATAAACAATTCTCTCCTTCCTACAGTGACAGAGTGAACACACAGCGCCATCCAGTGGATGAATCAAGCCTCTGTCTCAAACATCTTCTTCCTGCCATCCATTCCAGCTTTATCTTGAATGTTCTTCCTCCAGTCACCAGTCTGCTTTTCCTGACACACACACACACACGCACGCACACGCACACACACACACACACACACACACACACACACACACACACACACAAATAAAAACAGATATAGTAGAAATAGTAGTAGAAATGGTGCATTCAGCTGTATGTTTATTGGTTTCGACACACTGTAAAAAAAAAGAAAAAAAAAAAGCAACGTAAAAAAACAGTATTATTCTGACAGCAGGGGGGCCGAAAAATATTGTAAAATAACGGAAAATAACCATTTCATAAAAATACGATAATTTTCCGTAATTAAAATGCAGTTTTTTGCCCTAACTTTACATGAGATTTTGCATATATATATTTATATATATATATATATATATATATATATATATATATATATATATGTGTGTGTGTGTGTGTGTGTGTGTGTGTGTATGTATATATATATATATATATATATATATATATATATATATATATATATATATGTGTGTGTGTGTGTGTGTGTGTGTGTGTGTGTGTGTGTGTGTGTGTGTATATATATATATATGTATGTATATATATATATATATATACTTTTCAATGAGACTAAGTTGTACAATCCACTGATAAAAACTGTATTTGGACAGTTTATCAGTGCTAATACATGTTATACATTCACGAAAATACATTTATTCAACATTTTTGTTGTGAAACCTTCCGTAATTACACAAGATATTTGTCAGTTAACAAACAAGTCTTGTTAAACCTACAGAACAAATACTTCTTTCACGGTTAATTGTCAGTAATTTTATCTCATTTCATTTGATTTTTTTTACAGTATTATACTTTAAATTAACAGTTTAATCTCATGAATAGAAAATAAATATTTGTGAAATTATGATACATTTGCAAATGTATTTTAACTGTATTTTTCTGTGAAAAAAGAAAACATTTCTTTTTAAAAAATTTAAATTTTATGGATATTCAGTTACAGTTTTTTCCTGTTATTTTACATTTGACATGTAAAATCACAGTCTATTTTTGTCATTTCATTGATATTTTCCTTCATCTGAAAAATACAGGAAAAATCTGTAAAATAAACAGTAAAAATTGTGTTAAATTACTGATTTTTTTTTACAGTGTAAGACTTTATTGACTCCAGAGGGGAAATATGCATTTTCATTCTGTAAAACGATAACATTATTACGTTTGAAGCTTCAGATTTTCTGCCCTCACTGCACTGTGTATTGACAGTATTTAACATCTGGATGTGTTTCATAAATTGTGCAAAAATAAATGTAATCTATTATTCATAGCTCCAACCACAAATTGTATGTGCACATGTGCATACTTACGTCATCTTTGACCTCTTTCTTGACCTGCTTCAGGTTGGCTCTCAGGTCTAAGGACACTTTGTGTTTGGAGCCCAGAAGGGCGGCCAACATGGCATCAGCTGACATCCGAACCCTCTTCAGGGCTGGCTTCTTAAACTTCCCCTTCAGGTCCTGAACCAGGACCTTCAGGTCGTCAATCTGATGGAGAGGACAGTTAGCAGGTGTTTGACAGAAGTGCACTGAAGCAGCTTTCATCTCAAGCTTTCATTGATTGTAGGACTTTCTCAGAAACTGTACTCAAAGATTGTACACTCAAAGAAATAATCTGTTGGATGAACACAATTTAATCATAGCACATATTTCCAAGTAATTAAATTGAGTACAATAACCCATTTTTGATCATGTCAAATAAACACATTTGGCATTTGTTGGTTCGATTTAATCAGATTACATCAGATCAACTTATTCTCTTTCCATCTAATCCAAATGTTTTATTTAAGTATGTATTTTAATTCATCCCACACCAATTAAAAACTTTAGGAAAACAAAATTAGATCTTGTTGAACTAGAAAAACACTTGGTGAGTGCAGACCTCTGCCAAGGCAGATCAGCCCCCCACCAAAATTTAATCATTTGTTTCTTGTACCGGTATCAACATTTCCTGAAAATTTCACCCAAATCCGTCCATAACTTTTTGAGTTATTTTGCTAACAGACAAACAACTATATCACTGTTGCGACACATGATGAATCAATCATCATTATCTTGTAGAACCTGTTGGGAATTTATTTTGTTGTTTTTTTTTACCAAGCACTCTGACCATTCATTGTGGAGTTACACATACATATGTTGAAAAATATCCCTATCTCCCAATGATAAAGAATCCTTTTAAAAATTCCACGATCCAGACAGTGATCCGGATCATTCCCAAAATCTACAGGGTGGGGAAGCAAAATTTACAATGAACATTTAGTTGTTTTTTCTCAGCAGGCACTACGTCAATTGTTTTGAAACCAAACATATACTGATGTCATAATCATACCTAACACTATTATCCATACCTTTTCAGAAACTTTTGCCCATATGAGTAATCAGGAAAGCAAACGTCAAAGAGTGTGTGATTTGCTGAATGCACTCGTCACACCAAAGGAGATTTCAAAAATAGTCGGAGTGTCCATAAAGACTGTTTATAATGTAAAGAAGAGAATGACTATGAGCAAAACTATTACGAGAAAGTCTGGAAGATACTATTAAAGAAGAATGGGAGAAGCTGTCACCCGAATATTTGAGGAACACTTACGCAAGTTTCAGGAAGCGTGTGAAGGCAGTTATTGAGAAAGAAGGAGGACACATGGAATAAAAACATTTTCTATTATGTACATTTTCTTGTGGCAAATAAATTCTCCTGACTTTCAATAAACTAATTGGTCATACACTGTCTTTCAATCCCTGCCTCAAAATATTGTAAATTTTGCTTCCCCACCCTGTAATCATTTGTTACTCATCCCATTTCGGACATTTCCTGAAAATGTCATCAAAATCTGTCCATAACGCTTTCAGTTATGTTGCTAACCAACCAACCAACCAACCAACAAACAAACCATGGCAAAAAAAATAACCTCCTTGGCGGAGGTAATGAACAACTACTTTGTTAATCAAGGCTACCACAGTTTGTCTTGCTTTGTGAACTAGAATGGGGTTTGATGAGTTTACTTATACATATCAGTCATGTTCTTTCAATTAGATTTGTTTTCATTTTTTGCACAACACATACATAATTTAGTAACCCATACAGTCCCAGTGAAACCAGTCTCGTACCGGTCTCATTCAGGAGTTCGTCTTTGTTTTCATGACTTTCTACTCTGCAGATTAACCTGTTAAATGGGCAGCTGTGGCTCAGTTGGTAGAGCGGGTCGTCCAATGACCAAAGGATTGGCGGTTTGAATCCTGACTCTGACTGTCAACATGTTGCAGTGTTCTTGGGCAAGACACTGAACCTTAAATTGCAGTAGGGTCTGGCAGTGCCTTGCATGGTGGCAGCTGCCTACTGGTGTGCGTGTGAATGCGAGGCCTTGTAATGCACTTTAGGCACCATGAAGGTGTATAAAATGTGCTATATAAGTTAAGTTCATTTTACCATTAAACACTCAGCCATTTGTCTGTATCAAGGTCATTATCGTTAACGAAAACTAACGAAATGATGAAAACTAGGATTGTAAAAACATTTTCGTTAACTGAAATAAATAAAAAACTATAATTAAAAGAAAAAAACGATAACTAACTGAAACTGTATTGTGTGCTTACAAAACTAACTAATACGTATAAAAATTATGGATAAAATTCCCTTCGTTTTCGTCTTTGTCAATGTCGGATTGATACGAAATCGATTTATTTCCTTCAAGCAATTTTAGCTAGCGGCACCATATGATATTTAACGGTCCGTCACTGGGGTTTCCAGATATTTGTGATGTTAAAATGTGGTCTGGAGTAAAAAAACAAAAAAAAGGTTGGAAACCACTGAGTTAGACACAGTGGCACATCTAGAAATTATTAAGAGAGTTGGTCAAGGGGGGGGGGGGGGCATAGGACCATTTATTAAATCTCTTTGATCAATTTATTGTTTTAATGCTTTGAGAAGCTTTTGAACATAGTAGCAGTTTGTTTTTCAGTACAGTTTTAAGAACCCCTGCTCCAAAATAATAATTACATGCTTTTAAAAATAATTTTGAATGTTCATTTTCTGTATCATGTTTTGTTTTTCTGCCAAAACAATCAAGTCAACTTAGAATATGTGCTGGTGGTTCACAACTCAATGTTTTTGTGGTTATTTGGGATATAATAATTCATGTAAACTAAGACTAAATCTGACAGTAGTGGTAAAAAAAAGCATGATTAAAAACAAAAAGAATTATATATGTATAGAAATAAACTAAATAAAATAAAATGAAGATTGTAACATGGGTTTTTCCATCACTGATATTGGTTCATAGTGAAAAAGGATAAAATGTCTTTGCACCTTTGATAAAGAATAGGTTTTGTAAATCATATTTGATGTCATGTCCTTTTTCAGCTCCTATGAATCAAGGCTTTCCTCACATTGGAAAAAGTCAAACTCACTGTAAAACTAAGTCCTTGTCCCCAAATGGAACCGTCACCATGACGCTGTCACAGCCTGAAGGCAGGAGAATGATGTGAGAAGACGTACCTCCTTATTGGACTTGTTCACTTTGACCTCCATGTCAAATCGCTCTTCATCCACCAGATCGATCTGTCTGTGGAGTTTCCTGCACAGCTCCTATTGAGGGGACAGACCCGTAGAATTCAATTCACCAGCAGTCATCAACGTTACCTTCAACTGTGTATAACAAAAAGCACATAACACTCAGGAAAAATGGTCCAGAAATCTCAGCCAACTTACCAAAGTTTGCGTCATCATAAAATTAAAATATCCACACAATCAATTCCATTTTAGATCATGCTAGAACAAAAAAATATCAGAAAGTTACGTTTTTAATGTATAAGTTTTTCCTGTTATATTAAAGAAATGAAAGAGCATTTTCTTTTCTCTTTTGACATTTTTTTTAATATGAAGAAATTTTCAAGACAGGAAATGAACTAACATGTATGGATTTTAGACGCTTTTATGTCATACAGGTGACTGTGTTCCAGTTGAATGGTTTTCTTTTTTTTTTTTTTTTTGAACAGTCAGTGGTTGCAGATATAGATCAGGACATGGCATTTGCTACTGTGATCAAATGTGTTTAACCATAGTCAGTGGAGGCTGGTGAAATTAGTTTTTGGTGGCGCAGCATCCAAGTCAGTTTTCACTATAACCACATATCACTACTAGGATATGCCAAAGTACATGCACCACTATTTTAAAATATTCATTTACATTCAAATAAAAACACACAGTATGTGTTTTCAGTCATGTATTTTTATATGTACATTTCACCGTCTATCCTTCAAACATGCACATTTTTTCATGACTCTGTTGTTAAAGTCAGACATGCCCCTGATAAGTGTCTTCCACTGATCGTATGGACAGTGCATTTAGACCAGGGGTGGAGGTAGTGCGAGTAGATTGAATGGCATTTAAAAAAAATATAGAAATTATCCTATGGGCTAAATGACAGTTTTGATACCACTAATTTATTTAAGTATTAATGTTTTTGTAAAATTATTTTATGTGGTTCTGATTGTCTTCTGCTTCATCTGAAACAGGTAGGGCTACGCCCTAGTGCCCTCTATTGATGAGCCGCCACTGACCATAACATGAAATGGTAACTAGGATGTTATACTGGTCATGCACTGGCAAATTGGAGGAGGATACACATTTCCACGTCATTTTTCCCCATTTTTGTTTTTGAGACATCTTTGATTCAATAAGGGATTGTGTAAATGTTGCAATTATATATTATATGTTTATGCAAATAGATAAAAGAAAAAAATTATATTTAATTCATAATTTTTAAGTTTCTTGCGGTGACTGTTGAAGTCTATATTTGTGGCTCTTCTTAGTTTTACTTTGAAATGTAGTGCTTTTATTTTGAAGCCAAGTTGGAAGTTGGGCTGCTGTTATGTCTGTATATTGTTTAGACTTTACAGTGGATTTGGAGAAGCTGCAAATAAACCCACTGCAGGAAAGCCACTAGTGTCTGCCTGTGCTCAGAGGGAATTACAGATCACCTTTGTATGTGTTATTGTTCAGCCCATGAAGGTTCAAGACATGCAATGATTCACAATAAAAACTATATGAATATAATGTCACTCAAATGCATTTAAAACAAGTATTGAGCCTATTTTGAAAATGGAAAAATTACTATTATTTTTCTTAAATTTATGGAGTGCAAGTAAAACTAAAGTAAAGAACAGATATCTGAAATCTACAGAAGGACAGGAACAATGTATTGATCCTTTGTTAATACTCTGATGAGGAACTTGGGACCTTAATGTGTGAAATTTTTCATTGGACAGAGTTTAGTGATCTGCACAGAACAACTGAAATTAAATTAGGGGTGCTTTTTTTTTTTTTTTTTTTTACAGATTTTGTCTTTGAAATAAAACATTGTGGACTGACAACTTGAACACTAGTTGAGCTGATGAAAAGTGTCGTGCAACTGTCAAAACCAACCCATTCCATGTTGGTGTCTGTTCTATACCTGGAGCTGGTGCATGCAGTCGGGGATGGAGACAGGAGGACAGTTCTGCTCCATGTACTTCATCTTCTCCCTCTCAGTGTCCTGAGCCTCCTCCTCCAACATTGACCCACCAATGTGCAGCAACAAACTCTGTGATACAAAAGTCAAGACAGATACAATTAAAAAAAAAAAAAAGTGGCAAATGTTGGTCCCTCATCTCAAAATTACATACCAGTTATCTCTGACAGTTTTGCACAATTACTCATACACTGCACATGTAACGATTACCGGCATAACGATAAATTGCGGTAAAATTGCCAACGGTTAGTATTACCATTTAAATTCTAATTATCATGATAACCGTGTTTGATTACCGCACTTTTCCGGAGAAAATGCTCATGTAAATCTATGTTTTAATGTCAAATATTTGAGTATAGTTTGATTTTATTACAATTTTAATTTTCTATACCTATTTGGAACCAATATTCACTTTTAAAGTCTTTGAAAAGGTTTGTTAAGAATCTGTGTGTTATTTATGCAATAAATTATATACATTTTTCAAATAGGGTTTTATATATTTTGTATGTTTTTTGTCGTTTTGCGTTGATATAGTAGGTTAAAGTGAAAAAAATAATAACCAGATGATCTAGAAAAAAAGATCCCAAACATGGGTATAGCAAACATTTGTATATATAGTATATAAAGGCAAAATCAGAAGTACTGAAAAACAGCCAAAATAAGTTCAGACCACTAAGGGTTAATACTTGAATGTTTCTGCCAAGAGAAAATGCATTGTACCAATTATTTTCTTCTTATTATTTTTTTTTTTACATTTTTTTATTTATTTATTTTTTAAATACAACTTGATTAAATTATTTCAGTGTGTGTGTAAGTACTTTTTGAACATTTTGAGCACAATTTCCACAATACTGCGATAATAATGATAACTGTGACAATTTTGGTCACAATAACCGTGATATGAAATTTTCATATCGTTACATCCCTAATTGCACATTTATGTAAATATATATATTTTCTTCATAGTAGTTGTTTATATTTTATGCTGATTCTTTTCGGCATGTCATTCTTTTTTTGTTTGTTTGTTTATTAGTGATAGTTAACAAGACAATGTGGACAGAAATACCACAACAACACATAAACAAAGGGAAAATCAAACAGATAAATAAACAAACCAACAACAACAACAACAAAGACAGAGTATTGACAAACAACAATGACAACATCATGTTACAATGAAAAAGATATATAAATGTAAATAGCAACTAAATAATATAGCTTGGTTAGGGGGCGATAGGGAAAAGGGGAAGAGGGGGTGTGTGAATGAAAGAGAGAAAGAGAGAGGGGAGAGTGAGTTTCATCCAACACAAAAGCTTCTTAAATGTAATGTGTCACAGTACCTTGAGGTAAGACTTCCGGCTCAGTGACATCTTTTTCCTTTGAAGAGAAGAAGAAGAAGAAGAAGAAGAAGAAGAAGAAGAAGAAGAAGAAGAAGAAGAAGAAGAAGAAGAAGAAGAAGAAGAAGAAGAAGAAGAAGAATCAGAGTGGTTTAGTTCAGGTCAGTGACAGATGAAATGAACAGGACTTACTCTGCCATCCTGACTGCAGCTCACAGATCACATGAATGGAGTTTCACCTCAGTGTTCTGGTGTCTTTATAGACTCTGCTGTGTGTATTGTCCATACGTGTGTGTGTGTGTGTGTGTGTGTGTATGTGTGTGTGTGTGTGTGTGTGTGTGTGTGTGTGTGTGTGTGTGTGTGTTGTGAAGTTGCAGTTGTCTCGGTCATCAGGGGTTCGGTGCAGCAGCTGAGTCTGAAACCAACACTCCAAGAATGTTCTTCTGCCTTGATCTCCAGACAATGTGGGACCAGATGAACAGAGCATGCTGTAAAAAAAAACTGTAATTAAACAGAATTTTCACCGATTATTTTACAGATTTTTCCTGTATTTTCAACATACAGGAAAATATCAATGAAATTAAAATAGACTGTGATTTTACATGTCAAATGTAAAATAACACACAAAAAACTGTAATTGTGAATAACCAAAAAAATTCCATTTTTTAAAAGAAATTTTTTCTTTTTTCGCAGAAAAATACAGTGAAAATACATTTGCAAATGTATCATAATTTCACAAATATTTCTTTTCTATTTATGAGATTAAACTGTTAATTTAAAGTTTAATACTGTAACAAATATCATAAAACGAGATAAAATTACTGACAATTAACCGTTAAAGAAGTATTTGTTCTGTAAGTTTAACTAGACTTGTTTGTTAATTGACAAATATCTTGTGTAATTACAGGAGGTTTCACAACAAAAATGTTGAATAAGTGTATTTTTGTGAATGTATAACATGTATAAGCACTGATAAACTGTCCAAATACAGTTTTTATCAGTGGATTGTACAACTTAGTCTCATTGAAAAGTATTTATATATATATATATATATATATATATATATATATATATATATATATATATATATATATATGTATATGTATATATATATATATATATATATATATATATATATATATATATATGTAATTTGATTGTTTTAATACATGTAAATATTCTTTATTAAACATCTAAAAGTAAAAAAATATGCAAAATCTCATGTAAAGTTTTTTTTACGTTTTTTTTTTTTACAGTGTATGTTCAATGTGTTCAGGGTGGATCAGTCATTCCCAGAACTTAACATTCAGGCCCAATTTGAAATCTGAAATTCTCTTATGGTCCAGACCAACCTTTAATCACATCTGTGGTCGGCAGAATACTTATTCATCATAAAATGACAAATGTGTGGAGAATTGTTCATCTTGCATCTTGTTTGACAATGGTCTGAACAAATAATCTAAATAAAACCATAAACTGTGTAAAATGTGGAGAAAGCATCTGTGACATCCCACAGTGCTTCATGAACTGCCATATTGAAATCTTGAGAGTAGCATTTTAGCCACTGCCATCTTGTATTATTTTTTATTTTATTTTATTTTATTTTATTTTATTTTTGAACAGAAATGACCGCCTTTTGGATTTGAGTATGGAAGCAAATCTGTCTCATCAGATTTTGAATTATAAAAGCCATTGAATTTGAAAAGCATGGAATCTTTTTTGCACTGAAATTAAGTATCTGAATTTTTTTTTGCACTGAAATTAAGTATCAGATTTTTTTTTTTTTTTTGCACTGAAATTAAGTATCTGAATTTTTTTTCGCACTGAAATTAAATATCAGATTTTTTTTTTTTGCACTGAAATTAAGTATCTGAAATTTTTTTTTGTACTGAAATTAAGTATCTGAATTTTTTTTGCACTGAAATTAAGTATCTGAATTTTTTGTCTCTCAATTTTACTATGTTCATATATTTAGAATAAAAAAATTCAGAGGCAAAAAATTCAGACGCAAGAAATTCAGAAGCAAGAAATTTAGATACAAAAAATTCCGATCACACATCTGGGACACCAAGTATAAGCAATGATTCTATCTCAAGTCGAACTGACAGCCAACCAATCAAGTTACCTTAGGTTGGTCATGTGATGCCGAAAAAATTCAGATACTTAATTTCAGTGCAAAAAAATTCAGTGCTAGAAATTCAGTGGCTTTTATAATTCAAAATCTGATGAGACAGATTTACTTCCATACTTGAGGGTTAAACTGGCCAGTGAATACATACCAGTGGTAAAACAGGTCATCAGACCAGTTAATTTTGTTATTGTTACCAGTATCAGTCACACCTGTCGATCAAAGCCTCACAGAGCAAACAGTGAAACCCTCTATTTACCATGAAATCTTCCGAGGGCATTGTGGTAGTTTTTATGCTGTGGAGAGCTGACTATATTTAATAAGAACTGACATAAAAATTGTTTGGTGAACGTTGTTTGTTAGTTTAGTTTTAGTGTAGTTCAGTTTAGTTTAGTTTTATTTCAAGCACAGAATCATCAGATATCACAGAACCATACAACTTGGTCAAACAAAATTTTTCGGTGCTTGAAAAGAGCAGGAAGGAGTATAACTTATAAACTCCCACTCCCTTTTAACAAAACTAATAATTAAATCAATTTCGCTTCCTTTGCTTTGTTAACACACTTTTTTTTCTGTATATTTTTCCAGTAACACAAAACATCCGTACAAACCATTCACATACACTTTTTTAGTCACCTCACAAACAATCCGATTTGCAAAATCAACCATTTTTAATATAAACAATAATATTTATATGGACTTTAAATATTTACAACAAATACAATCATTAAAAAATGTAATATCTCCTAATCATGATAGTCTGTATTAATTCATTACAGTAAAGTCCTGTTTTCTACATTCTTCTATATTATATCTACTAGTGGCATTGTACCCGTGGTGCCATTGTACGATAGCGCCCTCCCATGGTGTAACAGCGGCATTGCATCCGTATGCCCTCCCGTGCTGCAACACGTGTCAGACAAAGACGCACATAACGTCCATTATAGTAGGATATTATCTTATTCAGATAATGTTCTATATGTTGCTATTATAGTGGATTTATTCATGCTTTTAAATGCACATGATATTTATTATTTTACATGTGATAGTTGATGTATCTGGAATACAAAACGATAATGACAAATGAAACACAGCGAAAACACAACAAAACAACAGGAATACGTTTTAACAATTGTTTGTGTTTGAGTTTTGTTCATCTGACCATGTAAGATTTGTAGGTTTTACTTTCAAGCTTTGTTTTTTACATTTTCTTCCTTTTTCTATAGAACATAGGTCTCCATCTGTAGTTTTCAATGAGACTAAATTGTACAATCCACTGATAAAAACATTTGGACAGTTTATCAGTGCTTATGCATGTTATACATTCACAAAAATACATTTATTCAACATTTTGTTGTGAAACCTCCTGTAATTACACAAGATATTTGTCAATTAACAAACAAGTCTTGTTAAACTTACAGAACAAATATTTCTTTTACGGTTAATTGTCAGTAATTTTATCTCGTGTTATTATTATTTTTTACAGTATTAAACTTTAAATTAACAGTTTAATCTCATAAATAGAAAAGAAATATTTGTGAAATTACGATACATTTGCAAATGTATTTTAACTGTATTTTTCTGTGAAAAAAGAAAACATTTCTTTTAAAAAATGGAAATTTTATGGTTATTCACAGTTACAGTTTTTTCATGTTATTTTACATTTGACATGTAAAATCACAGTTTATTTTTCTCATTTCATTGATATTTTCCTGTATCTTGAAAATACAGGAAAAATCTGTAAAATAAACAGTGAAAATTCTGTTAAATTACAGATTTTTTTGTTTTTTACAGTGTACATAGGTTTAATTTTAAACAAGCGATACACTGTTTTGTTCGATGTTTCATGTCTGATCAATTGATACTGTCTAAGAGGAAGTTGTTGTACGCATGTGCGTCGTTGAGATTGTTATTGTAATGGATGCAGTTGAATAAACTAAGGACGAGTGAGGACACGCAGCGAGTTCGTGGTCTTTTCAATAACTCACACAACGCAGCCATTCTCCCTCGAATGTCTGGGTGGAGAGTGCAACATTAATGCTAAATACTGCTTGACATGAATCAGCATTATTTAGCTCAGCTGCAGGTCTAACAGCTGACCACTCCTTTCATCCATCTGTTAGCATATTTCACAAACTCTTCACTTGTACAATGAGTATAACAAAATATTCAAAAGGTTTCAATGTCATCTAAGAACTTCAAGTCAAATTATTTTGGTAAAATAAATGTTAATCTAATTTGAGCCAAACAAATATATAAAAAATGGTCAATAACAGCAGAAGCCAAAAGGAGACAAATGTGTCCTGAAGGAACAGAACAAACCTCTGAGCAGCTGTTCCATCTAAACTGGGAGCATTTAGGGCTCTTACTGGTTCCCATCTTCACCAGCTGCTCTCATAAACTGGGAGGGTCAGCACACACACACACACACACACACACACACACACACACACACACACACACGTGTAAGTTATTTGATATTATTCTGTATGATTTCACATTGTTCTGTATTCCATATTTTTCAATTAAAATGACTACATGAAACTAACTGCACCAATTAAAGGTGGGGCGTGAGATGTTTTCCTGGAGCATTTTTTACTCTATTGCTTAAAATCCCCTTCACAACCAATGAATTAAATGCTCTAACACAAAAAAAAAAAAAAAAATGTAGTCACCCATGGAACGGACAGGACTGAAAAAACACCATCCAATCATTTTAACCAACCCATCGAAATGATTGAACGGTGATATGTCTGTCAAACTCAACTGCCATTTGTCCCTCCCCCCTCAATTCGTACCCCTCTTCATGCATGAATTGTGTGTTCTCAGAGGTTTGGAGCAACTGGTACAAGAAGCGACGATTTCTCTGCTCCGGTGTTGTGCTTGCCTAACGGCTGGCACTTCGATATCTTTCATGATTTTCAAATACTTGGTTTCCACAACCTGCCAAAATGGTGAGCACCTCAACTTCTCTGTCATCACTTCCATCAGCCTGGTCTCACAGGATTCCATGTGATGATGTCTAATGAACACAGACCCCTACTCCAGAATCTGTGGTGGTATCACAGAATCACCGAAAACTCAGTGATGGGCCCACAGCAGTGATACTGATGTAAGTGACAGACATCAGGTGTGGTCCATGCAGGGTTCTGTTTGAAAAAGGGGATCTGTGCGTGGACCACAGCTGAGGCCAGTGACTGACTTACATCAGTTTCACTTCTGTGGGCCCATCACAAAATTTTCGGTGATTCTGTGATACCACCTCAGATTTTGAGGTTAATGTCTGTGGACATACATGGAATTCTGTGAGACCAGGTTACTTCCATCAAGTGATGAGGTAAGTGTAGAAAAATAAAAACATTCATGAATGTGAAAAGATTTAAGATATGGAGAAGCCCACCTCATTCTACGGGTGGTTACTTCAATTTTTGTCCTCTGTCGGCTCATGTAGGGAAACAATGGTGTCAATAATAGACCAGCCCAGCAAGCAGTACATTTATTTTTATATTTAAACAGGTTTTTCTAGGTTAAAAGTAATCAAACAATTTGGTTTTTGACTGATAGAGCTCTGTTTTATTTAATTATAATCAATAATTAGATTGAATATTGGAAAGACCACTATAAAAACTCTTACACACTGCACCTTTAAAGTGAGCCACTATGTCCACATCTACAGGAATACTTCACTACACCAGACAAATAAGACACAAAGAATTTTGCTGAACTGTGAAGTTTAATGTAAGTCTGCCAAAAATCTGTTGGAAAACATGCATGCTTTTCAAAATGTAAAAATGGGACATTGTCACCAGGTCTATAAATGGACCAAAGTGGTGACAGTGGATTAAATACTTTGCTGTACCTCGTAAAGTCTGAGACTTTGTCTTTATTATTTTTGTTTCTTATTACACACCCTGTTGGATATTTTTACCTAATTTTGAGAAAAAGGTCAATGTTTATTATGAATGCATATCTCTCCCAAGGTTATTATTGTTAGCGAAAACTAACAAAATGACGAAAACTAGAACTGAAAAAACATTTTCGTTAACTGAAATAAATAAAAACTATAATGAAAAGAAAAAAAGATAACTAACTGAAACTGTATTGTGTGCTTACAAAACTAACTAAAGTGTATAAAAGTTCTGGATAAAATTCCCTTAGTTTTCGTCTCTGTCAGTGTTGGATTGATACAAAAGTGATTTATTTCGCCCTAGCAATTTTAGCTAGCGGGACAGTCCATCACTTGTGGTCACTTGTGGTTTCCAGTCGTCTTCTGGTCCCCACTCTACCTGGAAACATGGAGACTAAAGTTGGGAGAAAACAGCAGAGTCCTGTCTGGGATTTATTTGAATACGACGGAGAAGAAGAGAAAAGATACGACAAAACTAAAACTAAACTAAAACTAAGCATTCAGAAAATAACGAAAACTAATAAAAACTCGCAAACCTGCTCTAAAAACTAATTCAAACTAACTGTATGAGATTAAAAAAGTCAAAACTAAATAAAACTAAACTATAATGAAAAACCCAAAACTATTCTAACCTTGAATTCTTCATGTTGTCTCTGCTTCCTCTGAGGCTTTTACTTAGAAGGTGTAGACCGGAAGTGCAGTTGTCTTATTTCCGCCGCTTTGACAGTGTTGGTGTGAAGATGGCGGCGTACAGTCGCTCATCTCAGCGGTTCCTGCTGCTCGTGTCATCGGTGTGTCTTTACTCCACAGGCTCCATCCACACCCTGAAGGCTGTCAGTAGTCCTGCTGAGCCTCAGAACCCCCCAGGCCTCAGAACTGCTGAATCCGCAGCCAAGGATGCACCTGCCGCTGCTGCGGCTCCTGCCGCTGCTGCGGTGCAAAGGGGAGGAGCCTCAAGGAGCGACCGGATGGAAGCTCCTGCCGCTCCTGCCGCTCCCGCCGCTCCTGCCGCTGCGGCCTCACAGATTCGAGGAGCGAGTGGCTGGAAGCTGTCGGAGGAGGAGGCCTGTCAGGAGGACCTGACCCGCCTCTGCCCCAAACACACCTGGACAAACAACCTGGCCGTGCTGGAGTGTCTGCAGGACCGCAGAGAGGTAGGTCACATGGACCGGCCCGCACCGCGGTGCCGCCCGGGGTTCTGATCCGGACCGACTGATGCAGGTCTGGAAGAAAAAGCCCAGTCCGGATCCTGTCCCCACACCAGGTGTGACACTGGCAACAAAGCAGGCAGCAGAACAGTTAGGTTCCACAGCAGGAGTCTGAAACTCAGGTTCCTTCAGGTTCCACATTCAGCCTGACTGGACCTGCAGTGGGCTGGACCAGTAAAATAATAACAGAAGAAACTATAAATAATGACAACTGCAAATTTATGTTTTTGTTTTAGTGCAAAAAAAAAACAAAAAAAAAAAACCCATTAAATTATGAAAATACTTACTTTTATAAACTATCTAAACAAAAAAGATGTGAATAACCTGAAAAAACGGACATTTCTTAAGAAAAATCAGTGCAATTTTAACCATATTCTGCCTCAACTGATCATTTCTCCATGTGCATTATGGATCAGATCTACAAAGACACTAAACACTGAGGAACAGGAGGAAAAGAGTTCAAATTGTGCTGAATTTATCTTTAGACTTTTCAGGTTGTTCATATTTGTTCAGGTTATTCACATTTTATTGTTACAGGATAGTTTGGACATGTAAATATTTTTATAATGTCATTTTTTACACTAAAACAAAGACAAGAATTTGAAGTAGTCATTATTTATAGACATAATGCAGTATTATTTTTTTCACATCAAACCAAGAAGAAAATATGGAGTCTTTTTTTTTTTTTTGTAGGTTATTATGCTATTATGCTGTGATACTATTATGAGTTGTGCAGCCTTGACTGTGGAATTTTTTGCACTTTGCAAATTCATCCCATGGGCCGCATTGGAGCCTTTGGCCTCCGGGCCGCATGTTTGAGACCCCTGCTTTAAATCAACTTCTACTGATGCATAGAAAATAGAAGGAAGAGGTTGAAATAAAAAAGAGCCATAAAAACTGAATGACTGCAGCTGATCATGTGCCCTTATCAGCAGAGACTGGAGGGAGCTTTATTTACACACAGTGAACTGCAGACATGAAGTATTTTCAAAAAGAAAACAAATGCAAACTGTTAAAATCAGACTCATAAGAAATATTTAAAAATCTAAATATTATAATAGGGATGTAACTATATGAAAATTTCATATCATGGTTATTGTGACTGAAATTATCACAGTTATCATTATTATCATGGTATTATTGAAATTGTTCTCAAAATGTTCAAAAAGTACTGATACACACACTGAAATAATTTAACCAAGTTGTATTAAAAAATAAAATAAAATAATTGGTACAATGTACCTTCTGTTGCAGAAACATTCAAATATTAACCCTTAGTGGTGTCGTCCCCCCCCCCCCCCCCCCAGTGACTTCACAGACCCCTTATACCTGCACCACAGCACATGCACTGGACAGCTGATTCTAATTCTGTATTTATAGAAAGATTTATAGAAATACTTAAATAAGATATTAATAATATGTCTTTCTCTCTCTCTCTCTCTTTCTTTCTCTCTCTCCTTTCTTCTTCTTCTTTCTTTCTTTCTCTCTCCTTTCTTCTTCTTTCTTTCTTTCTTTCTTTCTTTCTTTCTTTCTTTCTTTCTTTCTTTCTTTCTCTTTTTCTCTCTCTGTCTCTCTCTCTCTTCTCTCTCTCTGTCTCTCCCTCTCTCTCGCTCCCTCTCTCTCTCTCTGTCTCTCCCTCTCTCTTTCTCTCTCTCCCTCTCTCTTTCTCTCTCTGTCTCTCCCTCTCTCTCTCCCTCTCCTCTCTCTCTCTCTCTCTCTCGTCCACAGGACACAGACATTGCTCCTGACTGTAACCATGTGAGTATCCACTACAAACACAACTCCACTGAATGTACATCATTAAAGTACAAACCTGACGTTTGTGCGTACTGCACATGAACATGTATGAAGCTGTTCTGCACTTCTTTTGAGAAGGAACAACTATCAGTTTTGTTGAAGAACACTTCCTCTTCATGACACATCCAACATACGCTGCGGTTTTCTTTTCATCCGTTTCTCTGTGATATAATCTAAAATGGTCCATATTTGATTCCTTCTGCTGTTTCTTCTGTCTGAACTTGGACGTAGCACATGAACAGTCCCATGTTACAAACAGCCTGTTCACACCTGCAGTCATTCTCCAGCTGAAGGCTACAGGCTGACCTCACCTGTTCAAGGTTCTTGTTCCTGTGAAGGTGTGGTAACCATGCAGAGTGCAGCCTGGAGTTTCCCTGAGCTCTGTGTAAACTTTCCATGTGTCTGTTCCCTTGTCTTCTTCAGCTGCTGTGGAATTATAAACTCAATCTGACCTTAGATCCAAAGTTTGAGTCTGTGGCCATGGATGTCTGCAAGAGCACCATTGCTGAGGTCAGTGATCGTACTGAGGATCGCATCATTTCATCATGTCTTTATTACTGTTTGTCAGTGAAAACATGGAGAACTACGCAATGTCAGAAAAGAGTTGAGATCCACTATTTCAAACCTTCAAATGTTTCCTCTGTGCAGCCCAGCGGGGTAATAGTCTTTGATAATGCATAGGAATTTATATAAAAATACTATGTAATTATTTCCAGATTAAAATGACGCTATTTGTTTTTAAAAATACATTTATTTATTTATCTATTTTTTTGTTTATTTGTATTATTTGGTTTTATTTATTTATTATTTTATTTTATTTAAAAAAATATTTAAAAAATTTTACTTTTTTAAAAAAAAATTTATAATTTAATTTTTTTTAAGAACAATGCTATTCTTTTTTTTTATACTTATTTATTTATTTTCTATTCCTTTTTATTTTTTATTTGTATTATTTTTATTTATGTGTTATTTTATTTTATTTTTTATTTAAATTTTTTACTTTTTTTTTTTTTTTTTTTTTTTTTTTTAATAATGATGCTATTCTTCCCTCATGCTACAAACGTTTCCCTCTGTTTTGATACTATATAAGTGACATGTTTAATTTTGTTATAATGCTGTAGTGATTCAACAGTGACAGGGGATACGGAGCAAAGATTATGAAGAATTCAGTTTAGATGAGGAAATGCATTGCAACAACATTTTCATACGAAACCCTGAGAGTTTATTGATGTCACGTTAAACAACAATGACCGTGCCTGGATGTCTTCCTGCAGAATCCTAAAGAACAGCCTGGGTGCTGTGCCCAAACCTTTTTGCAGGGAAACCCCTTCATTTGTCAGCTGGTCTTGTAAAAACATGTCAACAAATATTTGTAGAACTAAATATTTTTCCAACATCAGTGTTCCTAAGGTGTTTTTTTTTTTTTTTTCACAATAATTGCAGCTTTATTTGCTTGAACAGGATGTTGGGGATGGTAACACCCTACTTTTGTACATGCAAATCCCTACAGATAAAGGAGTGTAAAGAGGAGGAGCATGGCAGGGGGTACCTGGTGTCCTGTCTGGTGGATCACCGTGGCAACATAAGTGAGTACCAGTGTAACCAGTATATCACCAAGATGACCAGTATCATCTTTAGTGACTACAGGCTGATCTGTGGCTTCATGGACAAATGTAAAGAAGACATCAACACACTGCGCTGTGGCAGCATCAGTGTGGGGCACAAGGTAAGGCCACCAGTTTCTATGAGCCCGTTGGAAACTAGTGTTTTAGGGCTCATTTAGAAACCATTTACACCTGAAATGAAAAAAGCAATATGTATCCGATGGAAGTAAATCTGTCTCATCAGATTTTGGATTCTAAAAGCCACTGAATTTCTAGCACTGAATTTTTTTGCACTGAAATTAAGTATCTGATTTTTTTTTTTTTGCACTAAAATTAAGTATCTGAATTTTTTGTCTCTCAATTTAACTATGTTCATATATTTAGAACAGAGAAATTCAGAAGCAAAAAATTCAGATCACACATCAGGGACACCAAGGCTAAACAATCGCTTCTATCTCAAGTCAAACCCACAGCCAGCCAATCGAGTTCCGTTAGATTGGTCATGTGACAGCAATGCAGGAAGACGGTCAGTGCGGGTGTGTGATCTGAATTTTTTGCATCTGAATTTTTTGCTTTTGAATTTTTTGCATCTGAATTTTTTGCATCTGATTTTTTGCTTTTGAATTTTTTGCATCTGATTTTTTTGTATCTAAATTTTTTTGCATTTGAATTTTTTGCTTTTGAATTTTTTGCATCTGAGTATTTTTATTCTAAATTTATGAACATAGTTAAATTAAGAGACAAAAAATTCTAATACTTAATTTCAGTGCAAAAAAAATTCAGATACTTAATTTCAGTGCAAAAAAATTTCCGATCCTTAATTTCAGTGCAAAAAAATAAAATAAAATCGATGCTTAATTTCAGTGCAAAAAAACATTCCGATACCTAATTTCAGTGCAAAAAAATTCCGATCCTTAATTTCAGCGCAAAAAAAAAATTCCGATACTTAATTTCAGTGCAAAAAAAATTCTGATCCTTAATTTCAGTGCAAAAAAAAAAAAATTCGATGCTTAATTTCAGTGCAAAAAAAAAAAATTCAATGCTTAATTTCAGTGCAAAAAAATTTCTGATCCTTAATTTCAGTGCAAAAAAGAAAAATTCCGATCCTTAATTTCAGTGCAAAAAAATATCGATACTTAATTTGAGTGCAAAAAAATCAGTGCTACAAATTCAGTGGTTTTTATAACTCAGAATCTGATGAGACAGATTTACTTGAGATCATATTGGGCTGAATGTGGACCTGAACTGAAAAGAGTTTGACAGCCCTGCTTTTCAGGCTCAGTCTTCATCTTGTTTCCGTCTTTGTGTTTGTCAGGACGTCCACTCTCAGGGGGAGGTGATCGCATGTCTGGAGAAGGCGCTGGTGAGGGAGGCGGAGCAGCAGGACCAGGTCCATCCAATCACAGACCAGTGTCAGACGGCCATCCTGCGGGTGGCGGAGCTGTCGTCAGATGACTTCCACCTGGACAGACACCTCTACTTCTCCTGCAGAGACGACCGCGAGAGGTTCTGTCACAATGTGAGGAGACGCATGGCTTCAGCTGTGTCCAACATAATAATTTTATTTATTTATTTATTTATTCATTTATTTATTTATTTATTTATTTATTTGTGTATGTATGTATGTATGTATGTATGTATGTATGTATGTATTTATTTATTTATATTTATTTTTGTGTCTTATTTTTTATTTTTTAAAGTATTTTTTAATTTTTTAATTTAAATTTTTTATTTGTGTATATATATATATATATATATATATATATATATATATATATTTTTTTTTTTTTTTTTTAATTTTTTAATTTTTTTATTTTATTTTTTTTTTTAATTTTTTAAAAATGTTTTAAAATTTTTATTTATTTATTTATTTTTTATTTTTAATTTTTAATTTATTATTATTATTATTATTATTATTATTATTATTATTATTATTATTATTATTATTATTATTTAAATTTGTCCAACATAATAGTAACAGTGATAATAGGAGCGTGTTGTTTGTCTTTTCCTCAGACTCAGGCAGGAGAAGGAAAAGTCTACAAGTGTCTGTTCAATCATAAGTTTGAGGAGTCCATGTCAGAAAAGGTAAGACCATCAGGGTTATTAAAGTTCATGAAAACTAAGACTCAAACCAAAGCTACCAAAAAAGCATTATGAAAATAGGAAACCAAAAATTATGGAAGCAATTCTGTCTCATCAGATTGTGAATTTTAAAAGCCATTGAATTTGTAGCACTGAATTTTTTTGCACTGAAATTAAGTATCTGAATTTTTTGTCTCTTAATTTAACTATATTCATAAATTTAGGAAAAAAAATTCAGATGCAAAAAATTCAAATGCAAAAAATTCAGGTGCAAAAAATTCACAAAAAATCACAACAGGATCTAATGCTGTATCACAAAATGTTCCTGTGTTCAAACTTAAATTCTGTTTTACAGACATTACAGTTTCAGATCCTGTTCAAATGTTCATATTCTATTAGTTCAGAACTAACATCAGAACATTATTTATGTGCGATCCCAACAAAGGAACTAACATTATTTAACCCTTTCATGCACAGTGGTCACTACAGCGGACAGTTCTTCTCCAGCTGTTCTCTTGTATATTCATGGGTTTTGTTGTTTTAGTTTTATATCAGCCAACACAGTGAACACTTACGCACCATCTCAAACACTGACATTCAGACCGTTACTGTAACTGTGCTGTTTTTGATAAACCTGATCTGCACTAACATGTTTTAGTGTAAATCAATTGTTATTTGTTAGACAAGAAGGTTTTTTTTTGCATATCATCTCGATGAAGTGAGGAATTACTAGCATTAGAATATGTTAAAATGTGAGAAGACATCAGATTAGCAGCATTAAACATGTTTTTATTTCATTGTTTTCATATCCCTCTCTGATATTGGATTTTAAACACATGTTTCTTTACTTCAGAAATTAAATGCATGGATATTTTTGTAACTCCACAGAAAAAAACAAACAAACTCGATTGCATTGTTTTTTTCTTGCCTAAGGAGGAATAAAAACACTGAAGAAAAAAATCTTGACTAAGGTTCTCACAATTCATGCATGAAAGGGTTAATAAAACAGTGTTAAATAATAATAAATAAAATATAAACAAAAAAGTCAAACAAAAAAAGTAAAATGAACCTCCACAATATCTGCATTTGAATAAATACCTAAAAATATCGATACAGAACTTTTTAATATTAATACAGTATTGTGAAATGAAATATTGCGATATATTGCAGAACCAATATTTTCTCACAGCCCTACTCATTGATCAGGAATTAATCACACGTGACCAGACCTTTGGTGCTGGATTGCAGATGTTGTATGAATATATATTTGCGGTTTGTTCCGTTTCTACACCTCCTTGACCACTTGTTGGACTTGTCACTAATCTTCCCCTGTTTATTGTGCCTCATCACTATGTTGTTTTGTCGTCTTTCATGGCTCCCAGTGTCATGAGGCTCTAACTACCCGTCAGAAGCTGATCTCTCAGGACTACAGGGTCAGTTACTCTCTGGCTAAAACCTGTAAGGGTGACCTGAAGAAGCAGCGCTGCAGCGTGGACGCCAGCCTCCCACGAGCCAGAGAGGCGCGGCTGTCCTACCTTCTGCTGTGTCTGGAAGCCGCCGTGCACCGAGGTGGGACACGACACCACGGCCAAGACAAACGTGGCCAAGAAATACAGTACTTTAAGAATGTAGTATGTACCAAAAAAAAAAATACAATCAGACTTTCTGCAATGATAACTTTAAAAATGACTTTGCGACAAAATTTCCAAAAACACTCGAGTGACATTTGGGTTTGTTCTGTAAACAAGTGGACTGTGTTTCTGATGGAGTCATCTACGAAGGTGTTCAGTGTGAGGGAAGTGATTCAGGTGCAGAAGCACAGACAGACAAATGGATTAGAGAGAATTAGGATCTGACTGGAGTTGGACACATTTGAACAAACATCTGGGACCAAAGTCAGACGATGATTTAAAGCAGTGTTTCTCAAACTGTGGGGCGGGCCCCCCCTGGGGGGGGCACGAAGGCTTTCCAGGGGGTGTATGGGATCATTCCAAGGTGTTTTGTTTTTTTTCTTTCGGTTAGAACATGTATGAGGTGGAACTAATGTTTTAGTGTTGGAGCACCCTGGACTCATTTAAGGGACGTACAACAAACCAATCTACTGCCATAGTGATCTGTCACTAGACTAGTCCAAGAGTTTAGGTTTGGACAATGGACAAGGATTGGACTGGAAAAGAAAAATGTGCAATGTTTCTGGTTTTGCACAGTTTGTACAGATTGCACTTTAATGTTCTGAGATGTGCAACGGAAACAGGCTCATTGCAGCCACTGATATTGTTAAAATGTTCATCTTTGTTACCAAAATTTGTTTGTTGTTCTACAAAAAAAATCTACCTTATTGTCATAGTTGTAAGATAATTACACATTTCCTATTTTTAATTGGAAAAATAATGTCTCAGGGAGCAGTTTTGTTGACGTCATTTATATTGTTCAATCAAAAATCAAAGTTATTTTTAATTTGCACAACAAATTCTTCAAGGAAAAGTAAAAAGTATTCTAACGATATTGATGTTTCTTTCAATAAAAGTAATAATTGCACCACAGGTACAATGTTGTTGGGGTTGAGGGGGGCTTGGAGATTTTTCGTGCTCCAAAGGGGGGCCTGACAGAAAAAGTTTGAGAACCACTGATTTAAAGTGAGGTGACAAATCACAAATCACAGTCGTCTTCTGGTCCCCATTCCAGTAGAATAAATAGTAGGAAAGAATCTATCGATACAAAAGAAAAGTTGACTGTTGACAGGCTGACCCAAGACCTGTGTGTTGGTGTCCAGCCCCTCATGGCGGTTCGACCCCCGTATGACCACAGACAGTTTGGTTCACATCCCTGATAAGATGTCAGATGTGGTGGGGGCGGGGCCTGAACCAAAAGGTGAAACTCTTAATCCACCAGTCATACTTTGATTCTTTGATTATAATGGATAGCAAGTTAACGAAAACTAATGAAATTACGAAAACTAGAGTTGTAAAAACATTTTTGTTAACTGAAATAAATAAAAACTTTAATTAAAAGAAAAAAATGATTACTAACTGAAACTGTATTGTGTGTTTACAAAACTAACTAAAACGTATGAAAATTATGGATAAAATTCCCTTCGTTTTTGTCTTTGTCAATGTCAGATTGATACAAAATCGATTTATTTCCCTCAAGAAATTTTAGCTGCTGTCACCATACGACACTTGACGGTCCGTCACTTGTGGTTTCCAGTCGTCTTCTGGTCCCCACTCTACCTGGAAACATGGAGACTGAAGTTGGGAGAAAGCAGCAGAGTCCTGTCTGGGATTTATTTGAATACGACGGAGAAGAAGAGAAAAGATACAACAAAACTAAAACTAATACTAAAACTAAACTAAAACTAAGCATTTAGAAGAAAAGGAAAACTAATAAAAACTAGTAAACCTGCTTTAAAAATGTATTAAAACTAACTGAATTAGAGGAAAAAAAAAAGTCCAAACTAAATAAAACTAAACTAGAATGAAAAATCCAAAACTATTTTCACCCTGCTGTGTGTGTTCAGGTCGCTCCGTCAGCGGGGAGTGTCAGGGCGAGATGTTGGACTACAGACGGATGCTGATGGACGATTTCTCTCTGAGTCCGGAGATCGTGCTGCACTGTCGGACGGAGATCGACGCCCACTGCTCCGGTCTGCACCGAAAAGGCCGGACGCTGCACTGCCTGATGAGGATCGGCCGAGGCGATCGCAGCCCCATCGTGGACGGTGTCTGTCAGAGCGCCGTAAGAACACCCACAAACCCTGGTTCCACCGAGGCAGTTCAGCGGCTCATTCAGGGCCTTTGCTAGGGCTGGATTTATTTATTTGGTATTTCTTACAGACCCTCTAAGACAGGGGTGTCAAACTCATTTTAGTTCAGGAGCCACATATAGACTAATATGACATAAAGTGGGCCGGACCAGTAAAATAATATAAATAATAGGATAAGAACTGATAAATTATATCAACTCCAAAGTTTTTTCTTATATTTTTGGGTGAAAAAAGTCAAATTCCATATGAAAATGTTTTTATCTACGAACTGTACTTGAACATAGCACGAACAAATATGAACAACCTGCAAATTCTGAAGAAAAATAAGTGCAGTTTTAACAATATTACCCCGTAGTTTATCATTTACACATGTACAGTATGGATATGTGTTTGTTTTGCAGCTGCAGACTCTGATCCAGTCTGCCGACCCTGGTGCTGACTACCGCATTGACAGAGCGCTCAATGAAGCCTGCGAGTCCGTCATCCAGACCGCCTGTAAACACATTCGCACTGGTGACCCAATGTGAGGCCACACACATGCACACAAACGCTGGAAAAAGGGGGCTGCTCAGCCACTACCCATGTCCATGTGGGCCCCAGGAGGGTTCCATTTGGGCCACATAAAAGGGTCCCATGTGGGTTTGTCCGCAGTTTCCATGGTGACCCCACATGCGTTTGCCCATATCAGAATCAAAATCAGAATCAGAATCAGATTCAGAATCAGAATCAGAATCAGAATCTCTTTATTGTAATTGTACCAAGTACAACAAAATTGAGGTAAAGCTCTCCGGTTCAGTGCAAGAATTTACAGACAGACAACAAATATCAGTAAAACAACGACAACTATCAGTAAAACAATGACAACTATCAGTAAAACAACAACAAATATCAGTAAAATAACAAATATCAGTAAAACAACAACAAATATCAGTAAAATAACAAATATCAGTAAAACAACAACAAATATCAGTAAAATAACAACAAATATCAGTAAAACAAAAACACATATCAGTAAAAGGTATAGTTATTTACATTAAAAAATAAAAAGTCTTGCAAACTAAGATATCTGTAAAACATAGAAGTAGTGCAAATGACATGAAAGATAAATATCGTGGGATAGTGTGAAGAATAAATAATGTGATATATTCCGATTCTGATTCTGATTCTGATATGGGCAAACACATGTGGGGTCACCGTGGAAACTGTGTATAATGGAATTACTTTGCACATTTACACCTCCAATGAAATTATGATGGCAGTGGGGAGTTTAGTTTAGTTTACTGAACCTTACCTCTGCCTTTGGTACTACTGCCAGTGAAATAATGGTTAATGGGCTCTAGTTGTAAAACCCTTTAAGGCAAATCTCTTATTTGTAGTAGTAGCCCATGTCAAACTGAATACAGTTGAATTTAATACATTTGTGGCTGATTCTGATTGAAAATCTTCATACAAACACATAGATACATGTTGGTGAAACAAGGTTTACTATTTCAAAAATTCATGGGAATACACTGAGATACTGTTTCTTTCTCCCCTTGCTAAATGCCAAACATTAAAAAAGGGGAAGAAAAGGTCAAATAAAGTAAGACTTGGAATAAATACAGTGGTACATGTCAGTCTGTTTACAATAGACATGACTGTGCAGATATTATTTTGTCGTTGACTTTACAAACTGGTGTTTATGCAGGATCCTGTCATGTCTGATGGAGCATCTGTACACAGAGAAGATGGTGGAAGACTGTGAGCACAGACTGCTGGAACTGCAGTATTTTATATCCAGAGACTGGAAGTGAGTCTGCTTTTTAAAGCCTCTGCAAACATGCCTTGAAATAGTAAATGTGTATAAATGATATCAAATCTGAGCTTCCGTTAAGTATCATGAAGATAATGAGCTAGGGATGCACCGATACCGATACGAGTATCAGCATCGGCTCCGATACTCAGTGTGTGTACTCGTACTCGTAAAAGACATCCGATACAAACGCACTGATACCACTTACAGCTGTGTGACAGTCACAGTTCAGTGCAGCAGGTACGCAGCGGTGGAATAATGTGTGTGGAGTGTGAAGAGTGTGGAGATTTTTCAAAATAAATGATGGTGATAACAGTAACGCTGACTGCAAGTAACGTTACAGACACAGACAGACGTAGCGTTCTGTCCGTCCTCTGCGTACATTCCATCCGTTTACCAGGGGCTGGCGGATGCGTTCCCAGAATGAGAATACCAGCGGGAGTACGGAGCGGTGTGGACCGCCGCCAACAGAAGTGAAAACCAAACTTCTGGCTCATTTCTCTTTTCTCTACCTGCTGAAGCTAAGCTGTTAAACCTTACTAATGAAAACACTGCATTAGTATCACATTAGTGTTACCTCTGTCGTCTCCATGTTTGTTATTACTGACTTTCTTCTTCTCCTTCTCAAAAAACTTTCCTCTTCTTCGTGGTATTTGTCCAGTATGGTTAATTCAGAGCGGCGCCCCCTGGTGGATTAATTCAGAAACGCTCATTCCAACACATTAAATGTCAGTAGCAGCACTTTGTTCCAGTCAGACTAATGACAACGACAATAAAGCACATTTACAAAAGGAACTAAGAACTGGAATGGGATTATTAAGTACTCGTATCGGTACTTGGTATCGGCAAGTACTCAGATGTAAGTACTCGTACTTGGTCTGGAAAAAAGTGTTATCGGTGCATCCCTATAATGAGCGAGAATGAAACTGTCGCTCAATAATATAAAAATGTAATCAATCATGTAATCATTTTTTCTTCTTCAGCCTTAAACTTGTAATAATTTGTATATAAATGTACAAATGACAGAATGAATGTAGAATAAATACAGAAATATGTTTTGAATGTATAGCATATTGCTGAATCTACATTCAAATACACATGAACTAAAAATTGTGAACTGTAAACTAAAATTCCCCTAAAAAAACAAAAAACACAAAATCGACTCTCAGCTTGAAAGACATATTTTTATTTGCATTAACAAAAATAAGAACAAAAACAGTCCTATATGTTACAGTGAAATTTGAACAGGTGAGGTCAGCAGAACTCTAACCCCACTGTAAACTGTGTTTGTGAAGCACCATGAGTCCCATGAGCCACCCAAGCCCAAAAAGACTCCTGTTCCAGCCTGATGGTGTCCTTTAGTTCAAGTCCACCACTAGGTTTCAGGATCACCACCGTGACAGGCACCAGAGACTTTATGGCACAGGTGTCAAACATGCGGCCCGTGGGCCAAATCTGGCCCGCCAAACAGTTCAGTCCGGCCCCTGGGATGAATTTGTGAAATGTAAAAATTACACTGAAGATATTAACAATCAAGGATGTTAGAATCATTTTAGGTTATTTCAATCTAAAGTGGATCAGAGCAGTAAAAGACTATCATAACAACCTATAAACAAGTGCTCAGAGAACACAAACCTCCACCAAGCACCCCGAATGGTGTGCATGTGTGGATCGACTATTTCTTTTTAAATTCAACAGTTTCAAGGTTGTTCCATACAGCAGAAAAAGTTGAAGCTTGGTACCAGTCATGTGTATGTCAAATTATATTCAATTCCAATCAATATTTGTAGTAGTAGTAGTAGTAGTAGTAGTAGTAGTAGTAGTAGTAGTAGTAGTAGTAGTTTATTTCGAGCACATAGAATCATCGTATAACAAAGAATCATACAACATAATTATAATAAATAAATAAATACAATTTTTTTGCGCTCGAAAAGGAGTGGGAAGAAGTATAACTTACTGACTCCCACCCCCTTTTTACAAACTAATAATCAAACTAGATCTGCTTCCTTTGCTTTGTTAACACACATTTTCCTCTGTATATTTTTTACAATAACACAAAACATCCCTACAAACCATTCATATACACTCTTTTAGTCACCTCATACACAATCAGATTTGCATAATCAACCGTTTTTATTATAAACTATAATATTTGTATGCACTTTAAATATTTACTCCAAATACAATGATCAATAAATATGATAGTATCTTCTTATCATGATAACCAATTAACTACAAAAATACCTTATTTTATGCGTACTTCTATAATGTTCTATATTTTGCTATTATAGTGGATTTATACATCCTTTTAAATGCACAAATTGAAGGAGACATTTTTAGGTTTTGCTCCAGATTATTCCACAGATGTACCCCTCTGACAGAGATACACTTGCTTTTTATGTTTGTTCTACATTTAATTTTCTTGTTTTCTTGATGAGTTATAATGAAAAATGTGTGGTAAATGGCATTTTTAATGTTAAATGTAAATGTCCACAGAGTCCACATTCCACAGTGGATGTGGACAATTTTGTGCCAGATACAAGATATTGTTCTAAGCTACAGGTGGATCAAATTGGAGGCTAATCAGAGTCATTTTGAATTTTTGATGAATTTTGGAAAATTGCTCAATGATGAGAGATAGGAAAATTGTAGATTTTGTGACCTTGCTGTGACCTTGAACTTTGGCCTACTTAGCCCAAAATTTAATGGGTCCGTCCCAGGGCCTAGGCCTATCTGTGGGGACAGTTTGGTAAAGATGGTTGGAATAGTTTTCCTGTAAAGTTGCTAACAAACAAACAAACAAACAAACAAAAACAAACAAACACACAAACAAACACACAAAGCAAAGTGATCACAGTACCTCCTGGTGGAGGTAATAATGAAAACTGTAAATTTTTCTCTTTGTTTTAGTGTAAAAAAAAAAAAGTAAAATTACACAAAAATGTTTACATTTACAGACTAGCCTTTTACAAAAAATGTGAATATCTGAAATGTCTTAAGAGAAGTATGTGGAATTTTAATAATATTCTCCTTGTTATTTAATGGTTTGTGCATTTGTAGATCCACTGTGATCTCTAAGTTGTGATTTACTTGTATAAATGATAAACTAAAGTGTAATATTGTTAACATTGCACTTATTTTACTAAAGAATTTTCAGGTTGTTCATATTTGTTCATGTTATGTTCGAGTAGAATTCGTAGATGTAAATTTTCATTACGGAATTTACTTTTTTCACTCAAAAGTTCTTATCCTATTATTTATATTATTTTACTGGTCTGGCCCACTTCAGATCGTGTTAGGCTGAATGTGGAACTGAACTAAAATGAGTCTGACAGCCCTGCTTTATGGCCACAACTCTGCACAGCTGCTTTGTCAGTGGAGGTCCTTTACATAGTCCATGTCCTTGAAGATCTCCTGGACACAGGGTTCTGCCAGACGTCTGCAGAACATCCTTAAAGTACATTTGGCTCTGTTGGGTCTGACCTGGATTCCTCTGTGACCTCAGGTCCAACTCACCACCAGGTGGAGGCCAGATGACAGATGTCCACCTGTCTGGACCCGAGTGTTCCAGACAGGTGCAAGTCTGATCAAATGACCACTGACCACACACTCGATCATGGAGCTATGGTCTATGGCAGAGGTCACCAACCCTGGTTCTCCAGATCTACTCCTGCATGTTTAAATGTATCCCTCTACCAACACACGTGGTTCAAATGATCAGCCTATCATCAAGCTCTGCAGAAGCCTGATGACGACTGGCCGGTTTACTGGAAGAGGGAAACATCTTTTTATTTATTTATTTTTTATTAGTGATAGTTAACAAGACAATGTGGGCAGAAAAACAACAACAACACATAAACAAAGGGAAAATTAAACAAATAAGCAAACAAACCAAACCAAAACAACAATGACAGAGTATTGACAAACAACAATGAAAAAGATCATAAATGTAAATAGCAACTAAACAATATAGACTGGTGAGGGGCGATAGGGAAAAGGGGAAGAGGAGGGTGTGAATGAAAGTGAGAAAGAGAGAGGGGGGAGTGACGGGGAAAATAATTATTATTGTATGATACAAAAATCTATAATAATAACACCAGTAGCCTAGTTTGCTAGTATTATTGTGGCGGTGGTAGTGGCAGAGGCAGCCACAATACAACAGTGAGTTAAATAATTTAATATTTGTAATAATGTATTTGTATCAGTTACTATTTGTTTTGACTTTACATGAATCAGTTTAAATTAATATGGCTGTGGGGTGGGGGTGGGGGTGGAGCCCAGCATGCAGAGCTCAAGGAGGGGAGGACACCATCAACCCCCCCCACAACCTCCAGCACCCCCAGCAGCACAGTCACAGCACAAGGACCAGACCAGTCATGGCCAGTCAAAGAGTGTTCCTTATGGAAACATCTAAAACATGCAGGATAGTAGATCTCAAGGACCAGGGTTGGTGACCCCTGGTCTATGGGGATCAGGTACCACATGCACTTCTGAACACCAACCTGCTCATACAAGGTGTTTATGATGGAAAAATGCGTATACTTAAACAGAAGTGCAGTAACAGAACACCACTGGGTTCAGTTCAGGAAAGTTTCCCAGTCACACCCCTGCAAACCTCACTGTCATTTCCACATGAGCGCTGAAGTCCTCCAGACCTTCAATAGAGTCCCCCAGTGGAGCACCTTCCAGTACCACACCCAGAGCCTCCAAGAAGGCTGGGCACTTTGAACTACTGTAGGGTACAGAAGTGTGTTTCCCCCAACCTGTGGGCACAGGAAAGCAACCCTCATTCACTGGGGCAAACGTCCATGTACAGGCACTGGGCTCAGGTCCGATGGGTGACCCCTCATCTGCTCTGTGCCTTTAATCCTTGGCAACTTCCCCTCCTTGGGAAGACTGGTTCCAGAGCCCAAGCTGTGTACACAGGTGAGCCTGGGTATATGGAGTCCTACCTCTCAACCTCCTACAATATTTTTGGCTCCTTCCCCACAAGGGAGGTTACAACCCAGGTCCCTAGTGTCAGTTCTGGTGACCAGGGATCAGGCCAACAGGGCCTCTGCCCTCGGCTGTCAATCAGTCCACAGGGCACCTCCTACAGGAGGCGGGTCCACAGAACAGCAGTTCCATGTGGCTTCTTTGGGCTGAGCTGGGCCCCATGAATAAAACTCAACGACCAGGTTAGACCTCCTCCCTGGTCTGGCTCCAGGGTTGGGTCCTGGTAACTCTAATCTGTACGAGTGTAAGGAGTTCCTAGATTTCTTTTTGATCCTAGAGGTCATGGTCAACTAGAACCAATTTGCCTTGAGAAATCCTACCAGGGACTAAATATCTCTGAACGTACTGTAGCTCCTAGGATCATTCAGGCAGTCGTGTACAGCCATCGAGGCCCCGGAAATTAGATAATCAGCTGAAATGGCAAATGTTTTTCATATGCGCTAATATATAGTAAACTAGAAAAGCACTTGGAGAGCGCAGACCCCCACCAAGGCAGATTAGTCCCCACCCCCACCCCCCATCCTGATCACCACCACAATGTAATCATTTGTTCGTTGTGTCAGTATCAACATTTCATGAAAACTTCATCCAAATCCATCCATAACTTTTTGAGTTATCTTGCTAACAGACAAATCCTGATGAAAACATTACCTTTGCCGTTCCTTGGCAGAGGTACTTTACATGTTAATTCTTACAACACTAAAATAAATACAAATTCACACACTTAGAAAAACCAAAAACAACATGCTCATTATGATTGAACTGACAATGACATCATCACCAGAGCTAAATGTGAAAGTTGGATCACATTAAATATGGTTTAATACTAATAACTTTCATACAGTGTGTAGCTTAACTGAGTCTGAGGTTAGCAAGTAAGTTAGCAAAGTAGCAAGACTAGGTGGGTGCATTCTGGGATGTTATTTTTGAATAATTTATAGAATCAGTTATGTAATTTGCATGTCCAGCTTTACCACAACCAACTGAATTCAGATTTCCTGAAACTTAAAAGACAAGACGTCGTTTGTGTGAGTCTCCAAAATCCTGTATTCTTCTGTGTCTCAGGCTGGATCCTCTGTTGTTTAAGAAGTGTCAGGGTGACGCTGCTCGGCTCTGTCATGCACACGGCTGGAATGAGAGCAGTGAGCTGATGCCGCCGGGTGCCGTGTTCTCGTGTCTGTACCGCCACGCCTACCGCACCGAGGCCCAGGGACGACGGGTATGACGACAAGATGATAAGAGTTTGGTTTTCTAGAGGAGGAGAATTTACAACTGTAAAGGAATCCCTTGTTCCCACTATATCAAATTAATGTTCAAATTTAGCACGTTTGAGGATCTGTGTTTTTCACTGGATAGAAGGGGAATTAGATATGGAAGTAAATCTGTCTCATCAGATTTTGAATTATAAAAGCCACTGAATTTCTAGCACTGAATTTTTTTGCGCTGAAATTAAGTATCTGAATTTTTTTGTCTCTCAATTTAACTATGTTCATATATTTAGAATAAAAAAATTCAGATGCAAAACTTCAGATGCAAAAAATTCCGAAGCAAAAAATTCAGACGCAAAAAATTCAGATCACACATCTGGGACACCAAGGATAAGCAATCGCTTCTATCTCAAGTCAAACCGACAGCCATCCAATCGAGTTATGTTAGGTTGGTCATGTGACCCCAATGCAGGAAGACAGTCAACGCGGATGTGTGATCTGAATTTTTTGCACCTGAATTTTTTGCATGTGAATTTTTTGCATCTGATTTTTTTGCATCTAAATTTTTTGCATCTGAATTTTTTGCATCTGATTTTTTTTATTCTAAATTTATGAACATAGTTAAATTAAGAGGCAAAAAATTCAGATACTTAATTTCAGTGCAAAAAAAAATTCAGATACTTAATTTCAGTGCAAAAAAAAAAAAAAATCAGTGCTACAAATTCAATGGCTTTTAAAATTTAAAATCTGATGAGACAGATTTGCTTCCATAATTAAAGATTGAAAAGGAACTAAAGCTATAATTAAAATAAGAAAAATCCATCATTCTAACCACTAAGGAACGTAGCTTGTTGCAGGATCACAAATACAAACCTGCTGCTTGCTTCGTGCACATCTGCAGTTATCTCGCGACTGTAAGGTGGAGGTGCAGAGGATCCTCCATCAGAGGGCGCTAGAGGTGAAGCTGGACCCTGAGCTGCAGAAACTCTGCATAACGGACCTCGGAAAGTGGTGCAGCGAAAAGACAGATGCTGGACAGGTCAGTGCTGATCTGTGCACATAGTTATTTAGATAGACATTAACCTCCTCAGACCCAGCTATGGGTTTTCTGTCCTCATTTGTGGACAAGAGTTTCACAACTTTATACAAAAAAGAAAAGAAAAGAAAAGAAAAGAAAAGAAAAGAAAAGAAAAGAAAAGAAAAGAAAACTGTCCACCACAAAGGACATTCCATAGAAATTTTAAAAACTGCATCTGAAAAAACTGTTGCATCATGATGTTTCCAATACTGACATTTTTTAAATTAAAAAACAAAAAAAGCTTTTACTTTGCTGACATTTCCTGGGTCTCAGAAGGTTAAGGTTCTATAATAACTCAAAATGTCAATAAGAAATAATACGAGCAATAATAAAACACTATTATGAGTTATGAAACTGCAGTGGATATTATTAAATGAATATTATTTAAACAGGGGCCAATGAAATAGACTAACACTAACTGTTGTAATCAACAATGAACTCTTGATAAACAAATATGTGATAATAAGAAATACAAAGTATACATTTGTAAACACTACATAAAAGCCAGAGTAAATACTAAGGATACTTGGTACGCTCCTGGTATCAGTGTCAAATTTAGGTCCAAGCTAAAATAAAGTACAGCTTAGGGCCTCATGATCTGCAGGGGCGTCAAAAAAATTCTAGAATTCTTTTTGTACTCAATGTGTTGTGTTAAAAGTAAAATTCTGCAAATGAATAATTTCTAATTGCGCTGACTAGATGAACTAGCTGAATTCTAGGTGATGTGTAATATCAGTATCAGTGTTCCTTGTGGCAGTGGCAGGGGTGTGGACGGGGGGGCGCAGTCACAGATGTGCTCAAACTATATATTGTGCAGCTGTAGTTTGAATATTCAGATTTGTAAAATGATGAAACTGAATTAACCTACGGGGATAGAAAACAAAGATCACCATAACCTTAAAACGTCTTAAAGAATTTAACACTGGATTTATATGTTTCTTACATTTCTGTGTAAATTGTATATTTAACTGCTGACAGCTTCTCTTAAGTCCATATTTGTTTGTTCAGGAGCTGGAGTGTCTGCAGGATCACCTGGAGGACCTGGTTTCTGGCTGTAGAGACATTGTGGCCAACTTGACAGAGCTGGAGTCAGAGGTCATCAACATTTATTCTAATTAGTGTCTGACTTGAATACAGTCTGTTCTGTCAACAGGACACTCCTAAAACAATAATCAGTCACTGAAATAACAACACACACCTCCTGTTCTAGTACATCTTGAATCCTTTAGAAGTATCTTTACAGGAGGATCAGATCAGGAATGATCTAGACCACTGGTTCTTAACTGGTCTGGCTTTGAGACCCACGATCTATCATCCCTCAATAACAAGCCTGCAACCCGAAATGATGAAAGTTAAACTTGTCAAATGTATTTAATAGATGTTGTGTGTTGAACCTGAGATAATCCAGAATATCACAGAATGAAAACACAGAAGACCAGTTTAACCAGACAACCAGATAAACCAAACTGACCAGCAGGTGGCGATGGTAAATATGGAAATATTCCCTTTAACACTATGGGTCAGATCTACTGAAGCAGGGCTCTCAAACTCATTTTCTTTCAGGTTCCACATTCAGCTCAATTTGATCTGCAGTGGGCTGGACCAGTAAAATAATAACAGAATAACCTGTAAATAATGACAACTCCAAATTTTTGTCTGTTTTATTGCAAAAAAACCATTAAATTATGAAAATACTTACTTTTATAAACTATCCAAACAAAAAAGATGTGAATAGCCTGAAAAAACTGAAATTTATTAAGAAAAATAAGTGCAATTTTAACAATATTAAGTCTCAACTTATCATTTCTACATGTGCATTATGGGTCAGATCTACAAAGACACTAAACACCGAGGAACAGACAGAAAAAAGTTCAAATTGTGCTTAATTTTCTTTAGACATTTCAGGTTGTTCATAGTTGTTCAAGTTATTCACATTTTTATTGTTACAGGATAGTTTGTAAATGTAAATATTTTCATAATTTAATGTTATTTTTTGCACTAAAACAAAGACAAAAAAATGAAGTTGTCATTATTTAGTCATAATGTAATTTTTTTTTTTTTTCACATCAAACCCAGAAGAAAATCTGCAGTCATTCTTTTTTGTCAGTTATTCTGCTGTTATTATTTGACTGTAGATCATATTGGTCTGTATGTGCAACTGCAACTAAAATGAGTTCCACAGCCTTGACTGTGGAATTTTTGCACTTTGTAAATTCATCCCAGGGGCCGGATTGGAACCTTTGGTGGGCTGCATTTGGCCCCTGGGCCTCATGTTTGACACCTCTGTACGAAAGCTTTGTGTATATTAAAAAGTGTGCAAACTCATTACACGCGCAAAAAAAATGTACAAACTGATTTACTAACAGTGCGCAGTAAGGGTTGTGTCTTTCAAAGATGCAAAATAGTGAGACTGCTTCCAGTTAGTATGTTTGGCACAACGAATATGAAATATGAGGCGTTTACGTGCAGCTGTGCATGTACTGGGAGGAGAAAACATAAATATATAAATTTAACACACGCAAAGTGATTTATCAAACCCAAATTTTGCTGATAGAACCTGTGTCTATATTTAACACATCTCAAAAGGAGGTGCAAACGGGTTGGATGTGGAATTGTGCAAACATGGAAGTGGTCAGGAAACAAAGAAATTATGAAACGAGATGCAGAGAACGCATTTTTTACCCTCGTGTGAACATTTTGGAGTGGCAGAAGAAAACATAATTGAGACGTATGCCCCCCCCCCCCACACACACACACACACACACACACACTTTACGAGACTCTTTTCCACTCCTGATGATTGTGATTAAAAATATGCACCAACATTAGGCTCCAGTGGGACTAAATTATGTGGCCCTGACAGTCATTTAATCCAACTACCACCACGACCCCCCACCTTTACAATGAAAAATAAATAAATGAATGAGTCATGCAATACTTTCTATGACAAAGCTCCTTCAACATTATATTTCCTTCATCTGGATCATTCAGTCACTGTTCCCACTAGTGCTGGTGTATCCCAGAGCAGTTTAGCGCACGCAAAACCTTCATTTAAACAGGGTGGTCTGCAAGACTTTGCACCTGTAGACATTTGCACAAGCAATCTGAGTAAATCACCCGCAAACCGCGGTTCAGCCCCACACGCAAAATTCTACATTGCGCACGTTAATTAGTACATGTAAATTTGGATCTTAGTAGATCCAGCCCTAAGTTGGATAGATTTTAACTCTAAAACTTATGTGGAAACAGGAATAAAACTCCACCATGTATGAAGAGCTGCAGAAACAAATGTCAGACAAGATAAAAGGCAAACACTGGAAGAAGTTGTTGAAATGTGTGATTACATTTGGATGGAGATCTACCTACTGAAAACAACCTGAGGTCTAAAAACAATCTGTGTCATATTCACCTCTGAAGCCTTTGTCTTTTTCTCTGCAGGACACCCAGATCGATGCTCTGCTCATCAGGGCGTGTGAGCGGGTCATCCAGATGCACTGCCATGTAAGGATACACACACACACACACACACACACGGCATTATCAGCATGAATCACAGGTGTCAAACATGCGACCCGCGGGCCAAAACCGGCCCACCAGAGGGTCCAGTCTGACACATGGGATGAATTTATGAAATGCAAAAATTACACTGTAGATATTTAAAATCACAGTAGTTTTAATTCAGGTTCCACATACAGACCAGTTCAATCTGAAGTGGATCAGACCAGTAAAATACTATTATATTAACCTATAAATAATGAAAACTGCAAATTTTCTCTTTTTTTTGTGTGAAAAAGTAAAATTACTTGGAAATGTTTACTCTGTCTGAAAGTGAGTGGCATTCTATGTGTAAAACACGGCAAACATCCACCAGCTCTAAAGGTTGGCGGGAATTTGGCTGGAAAAACCTCATTCGCTTTTTTATTACACCAAATATTAAAAGCAAACAATTAGGAAAACAGCAGCAATGCTGGAGAGAATGCGGTCATACAAATGCCAACCACTCACATATCTTCTGGACATGTGTAAAAATGCAAATGTTTTGGAACCATGTTGCTCAGACAATGGAGAACATTTTAAATTATAAAATTCCAATGGACCCCCAGACTATCTACCTTGGTCTAATATCTGATGATGTAATTAAAAGAAAAGACACTTGCTTATTTAAAATTTTAATTCTTGCCTGCAAAAATGTAGTCACAAGGAACTGGTTAAAAAGTGACCCTCTACGACCACAACAATGACTGGACATTATAGAGGAAATATATACCATGGAAAAATTAACATTTCATCTGAGGATTAAGATGGGAACTTTTAAGCGAAAATGGGAGAAATAGACCATATTCAAGGACAGTCATTCTTGATATCAGATCAGGTATGGAAAAGCAGTGAATGCATCAGGAACAGCATCCCCCCTTGTTGTATTGTGAGTTTTTTTTTTTGTTGTTGTTTCTGCACTGTAAAAGTGATTTAAAATATTAAAATAAAAAGTAAAAAAAAAAAAAATACTTGAAAATGTTTACATTTACAAACTAAACTTTTACAAAAAAAGTGAATAACTGAACAAATATGAACAACCTGAAATGTCTTAAGAGAAGTAAGTGTCATTTTAACAACATTCTGCCTGTTCCTGAATGTTTAGTGTATTTGTAATTGTAATGTAAGTTGTAATGCACATGTGTGATAAACTTAGGAGGAATACTGTTAAAATTGCAGTTATTTTTCTTAAAACATTTCAGGTTGTTCGTGTTATTTAAATTTTAAGGAAACTTTTTAGATGTAAACATTTTCATCCTGTAATCTGACTTTTTTTCACTGTTATTATTTTACTGGTCCAGCCCACTTCAGATCGTATTGGGCTGAATGTGGAACTGAACTAAAATGAGTTTGACAGCCCTGACATGAAGAAACGATAACAGAAGAAGGATACAGGAGATGTCCAATGTCTAGTTTTATTTAATGTTATAAATGTATTAATATTCAAGACCTGGGATTTGAGACTAATGCGCTGTTGTTGGTCTAGGATGTGACTGATACCCAGATGGATACAGGTGATCTGATGGAGTGTCTGGTTCAGAACAAACACCAGAAGGAGATGAATGACAAGTGTTTGGTGGGCGTGACTCACTTCCAGCTGGTCAGTTCTGCTTTGGAGCTCTAGCTCTTTTTGAACGTCCCCGATGGATGCAGTCTGAAGAAGTGTTTGCGCTCATCTGTGTTCTCCTCCAGATCCAGATGAAGGATTTCCGATTCTCCTACAAGTTTAAGATGGCCTGTAAGGAGGATGTCCTGCGTTTGTGTCCAAACATCAAAAAGAAGTGAGTTTGAGGTTCAGGAAAACCTAAAATAAACACACGTCCACTCTGTTCAGTGAGTTTTCTGTCAAAGCTAACTTTAGTTCTTGCTCAGACTGTTGTGCATGCAGAGAAGTCACACAGTACAAATACTTCATTTGTGTCGAGGTTCTAATAGTTCTGGATTTTTCATTATAGTTTAATTTAGTTTTGACTTTTTTTTCGAATTCAGTTTTAATTTGTTATTAAAGTGTGTCATTTGTTTGACTCCATGTGCTGTACTCACACTAACATGACTGTTTTCCATTAAAAAAAGAAAGTGGAGAAAAAAATCCAAGGTCAACTCTGTATTAGAAATCAGATCCAGTGCTCATTGTCTGTGAACAGTTTGTTATATCCAAGGTTATTATCGTTAACGAAAACTAACGAAATGATGAAAACTAGAATTGAAAAAACATTTTCATTAACTGAAATAAATAAAAACTATAATTCAAAGAAAAAATAACTAACTGAAACTGTATTGTGTGTTTACAAAACTAACTAAAATGGATAAAAATCATGGATAAAATTCCCTTAGTTTTTGTTTTTGTCAATGTTGGATTGATACGAAATTGATTTATTTTGCACGAGCAATTTTAGCTGCTGGCACCGTACGACACTTGACGGTCTGTCACTTGTGGTTCCCAGTCGTCTTCTGGTCCCCACTCTACCTGGAAACATGGAGACTAAAGTTGGGAGAAAGCAGCAGAGTCCTGTCTGGGATTTATTTGAATACGACGGAGAAGAAGAGAAAAGATACGACAAAACTAAAATTAATACTAAGACAAATTAGAATTGAATTAGAGAAAAAAAAGTCAAAACTAAATAAAACTAAACTATAATGAAAAATCCAAAACTATTCAAACCTTGGTTGTATCATCCACAGATGTAGATTGAAGCTGTTTGTTTTCTTCATATGATGAATGTGGTTTTTTTGTTTTTTTTTCTGTTGTGCTTTTTCAGGGTGGATGTGGTGATCTGCCTCAGCACCACTGTGAGGAATGACACACTGCAGGAGGCTCAGGAACAGAGGGTGTCCCTGAAATGTCGGAAGCAGCTGAGAGTGGAGGAGCTGGAGATGGTAACGCACATCTGAAAAACTGTTCACAAACATGGACGTTAAAGAGGAAAACACATCTGTATGGACACTGTTTTAGACACAAACCTGAAAACTGGAATGTTTGATGAGTTTAAGTCTTCCTCTCCTTCCCCTCCCCTCTCTTCCTCCTTTCCTCCTCCTCTCCTCTCCTCCTCTCCCCTCCCCTCCTCTCTCTTCCTCCTTTCCTCCTCCTCCCCTCCCTCTCCTCTCCTCCCCTCTCCTCCTCCTCCCCTCCCTCTCCTCTCCTCTCCTCCTCCTCCCCTCTCCTCCTCCTCTCCTCCCCTCCTCTCCCCCCCTCCCTCTCCCCTCCCCTCCCCTCTCCTCCCCTCCCCTCCTCTCCCCTCCCCTCTCTTCCTCCTTTCCTCCTCCTCCCCTCCCCTCTCCTCCTCCTCTCCTTCCCCTCCCCTCCCCTCTCTTCCTCCTTTCCTCCTCCTCTCCCCTCCCCTCTCTTCCTCCTTTCCTCCTCCTCCCCTCCCCTCTCCTCCTCCTCTCCTTCCCCTCCCCTCCCCTCTCTTCCTCCTTTCCTCCTCCTCTCTCCTTCCCTCTCTTCCTCCTTTCCTCCTCCTCCCCTCCCTCTCCTCTCCTCCCCTCTCCTCCTCCTCCCCTCCCTCTCCTCCCCTCCCCTCCTCTCCTCTCCCCTCCCCTCCCCTCCCCTCCCCTCCCCTCCCCTCCCCTCCCCTCCCTCCCCTCCCCTTTCTTCCTCCTTTCCTCCTCCTCCCCTCCCTCTCCTCCCCTCCCCTCCTCTCCTCTCCTCTCCTCTCCCCTCCCCTCTCCTCCTCCTCTCCTCCCCTCCCCTCTCCTCCCGTCTCCTTCTCCTCCCCTCTCCTCCCCTCTCCTCCTTCTTCCTCTCAGTCAGAGGACATCCGATTGGAACCAGAGTTGTATGATCCATGTAAGTCTGACATCAGTCGTCTGTGTCCGAACGTCAACTTTGGGAATGCACAGGTAAAGAGACTCAGACACTGTGGAAATATTACACACACACACACACACACACACACACACACCAGTTCATTCTCCTCTCATCTCTGTAGATGATTGAGTGCCTGAAGGAGCAGAAGAAATATCTGAGCCAGCGTTGTCACCAGAAAGTCTTTAAACTGCAGGAGGCAGAGATGAGTGACCCAGAGCTGGACTATCAGCTGATGAGAGTCTGTAAACAGATGATCAAGGTGAGGACCACCAGGACCACTACAGCACCTGTACTAAGTCCCATCCAGCCCCTGGAAAGTTTCCCTCTTTTGCTTTTAAAAATAAAAGTCTGGTTTAGACCAGCTTTGTGTGGAAAGTGTCATGAGATAACTTTTCGTATGATTGGTGCAATATGAATAAAATTTGATTAATTTGATTGATTGATTGCAGGGTTAGAATCATTAATGAAAACTAATGAAATGGCGAAATCTAGAGCTGAAAAAACATGTTCGTTAACTGAAATAAATAAAAACTAGAATTAATAGAAAAAAATGATAACTAACTGAAACTGCATTGTGTGCTTATAAAACTAAAACGGATAAAAATTATGGATAAAATTCCCTTCGTTTACATCTTTGTCAGCGTCAGGATTGATACGAAAGCAATTTGTTTCGCTCTAGCAATTTTATCTAGCAGCACCACATGACACTTGACGGTCCGTCACTTCTCGTCACTTGTGGTTTCCAGTCGTCTTCTGGTCCCCACTCTACCTGGAAACATGGAGACTAAAGTTGGGAGAAAGCAGCAGAGTCCTGTCTGGGATTTATTTGAATATGACGGAGAAGAAGAGAAAAGATACAAAAAAAACTAAAATCAATACTAAAACTAAATTAAAACTAAGCATTTAGAAAAAAATGAAAACTAATAAAAACTAGCAAACCTGCTCTAAAAATGAATTAAAACTGAATTAGAGAAAAAAAAGTCAAAACTAAATAAAACTAAACTATAATGAAAAATCCAAAACTATTATAACCTTGATTGATTGATTGATTGATTGATTGATTGACTGATTGACTGATTGAAAAATGGAGTTGTTGTCAATATATAATGGCTTTTTGGTCAAGAATTTACAACAAAAGAACCAACACAGGTCTGGTGAAGATTTTCATCAAAGGCTTCAAATTTCACACACCTTTTTTCAGTGTTTTCCTGTTTGACACATTTTAGAAATGTTTTGAAAAGATTGAAAGATAAGGCTTTCTAAATCCCTGGGGAGGCAGGTTATCAGTGAGCAGGAGGGGCAATGGGGCGGGGGTATTAGTAAGCTCCACCTACTTTTTCACTTTTTTTTTTTAAACTAACTATATGAAAATCACTACAGCCTTTGTTATATTAAACCAGACACTTTTTTTTGGGGGGGGGGGGTATTTATGCAAGCCCTTATTTTACATTATGTAAAATTTTTTAATTAATTTGCAGTACTTTGTATACATTTAAGAGTAAATCCTTGCCAAAAGAGTTCAAATACAAATCATCTGCTTTATGTTGAAATGTTTGACCTTTTTCCTACAGAGGTTCTGCACTGAAACTGACGCCAGAAACATCCTGCAGTGTCTGAAACAGAACAAGAACAATGAGCTCATGGACCCCAAATGTAAACAGATGATCACCAAGAGGCAGATCACTCAGAGCACAGGTATGTGCACACGCACATGCACATGCATATGCACACGCACAGAACGCATGAATATAGACCCGGTACAGGCCGATGCCCAGTAGGACCATGGCTGTGTTCAAAAACACTGGTGCACATTCTCTGAAACTGCTGAAGGCTCTACTCACTTTTCTTGCCTCTATTTTCTGAAAACTCAGTTCTGTCTTTGTATCAGGTGTATGTGGGGGGGGTTATGGGTCAGCCCACCCCTCTCAGTACCTCTTACCCTAGGTAACGCCCCCTGGAGGCGATTGGTTCCAGAGCCCAGGCTGTGGTAGAGGTGAACCCCACTATATCAGTATGTTAAGGTCTATACATGACCATGCTGTGAGAATAAAAGCATTTTGATGCGTAAAGACAGTCCCTTAGAGTTTTCTTCCTGTTTGTCATCTACTTTATGAATCCCTTTTTCCAAACAGCACCTCGAACAAACTCATTTTTGGGTCCTAGAAGCATTCCTTCCCATGATTTTATGATTTCATCTGTTTGATATATGATATATAGGCATTGAGGTATTTGTTTTTATGATTTAATGTAGTATAATTTGTATTTAATGTATTTAATGTAGTATAATTTGTATTTAATGTAGTATAATTTGTATATAATTTCACATGCGCATAGAATAATAAGGGAACAGGCCTCTCCTGGTTGTGATACTGCTTGTCAGTTGTCCAAATACTTTAGAGTCCCTGAAAATGGAGGCACTGCATCAGTCATCTTCTGGACCGCTTTATTCTTGACTCTGGAGGGAGCCAGAGTACCCAGAGAACCCACACAGAGAACCTGTAAAGTCTTGGTGTTGGAATTGAACCCAGGACCTTCTTGCTGGGGGGCTAGGGTTAGGGTTACCATCCACTACACCACTGTGCTGCGTCCTGCCACATGTTTGAAATGGATGTGGTTAATGCAGTGTTTGGAAACACAACTTAAAGCTGAACGTCCACACTTTAATCATCTTGATTACTTCTTTTCAAACCCACTGTGGGGGTGAGGGGGGGCACAGGCAAAAATACTGTCCAAATACTTATGCACAGTGATCAGTTGTCCTAACCCAGTGGTTTCCAACCTTTTTGGCTCCTGATCCCATTTTAACATCACAAATTTCTGGCAACCCCAGACATTCAAAGGGGAGAATTTTTTTTGTTTTGCTAAAATTAATTATACATAAATAAATGTTAATGTTAGAGGACATTTAGTCTATATAATGTATATTATTATGGACAGAGGCAGTAAAGCCAGGTGTAGATTACTGCACAAAGGGAGAATTGGGTTTTCCTTGGTCAGGATATGTACAGTCAGTCCAGCTTGGATTTACAAGGCTGACAATTAATACTGAACAAACAAGAACTCAAACTATGAATTATGAAAGAGCTGCAGCATCTGAAACTGACCACAATGAACATTTGACAGATAAACAGAACCACAGTGCTGCAGTTTCACAACCACAGTTTGTCTTTTATGGAATGGGTTTGTCTCTGTCAACTCAACATATATTTTTTATTAGTAAGGTTTTTTTTTTTTTTTTTTTTTTTTTTGTCAACTACTAGAAATTCCAGGTGACCCCACATAGGGTCCTGACCCCAAGGTTGAAAAACACTATTTTGGACATTCTGTAAGAGAGGATGACCTGCTACTCTTTAAAACATACTCTTTATTTAATTTTATTTAATTAATTTGATTCCTGATATGATTTGTTAATATGATTTAAACTATTGGAGACTTGATGAAGCATTAACCTCCTGAGACCCAGGACATGTCAGCAAAGTACAAGCTTTTTTAGTTTTTTATTAAATAAGTGCCTATCATGATGGAACAGTTTTTTCAGATGCAGTTTTTAAAATTTTTATGGGATGTCCTTTGTGGTGGACAGTTTTTTTTTGTTTTGTTTTTTTGTATAAAGTTGTGAAACTCTTGTCCACAAATGTGGACAGTGGGTCTTAGGAGGTTAATGCTTATTCCAAAAATAAAGTGCAAATGTTAGCCTATAAATAAATGACCTCATGAACTTGGCAGTAACCCCCCCCCCCCCCCCTTCATTAGAGTTGAATAAAACACACAGAGGCTAATACAACAGGCCAGGGTGTGTGTTTGCTTCACTGACAGACCTTCTTCCTCCTGCAGACTACAGGTTAAACCCCATGTTGAGGAAAGCTTGTCGAGCTGACATCCCAAAGTTCTGTCAGTCGATCCTGAATAAGGCAAGTGAGGACAGTGAGTTGGAGGGTCAGGTGATCGCCTGCCTCAAACTCAAATATACAGACCAGGTGAGTCCAACATCACATCCACATCTGTAACAAAGGCAGTAACATGACAGAATAACACGTACATGTGGTAAATGACAGAACACAGACAAAACCCAATGAACATTCGGAACAGGAGGACCAGCTCATATCCACAGATTCCTGTAATAAAAGCTGAGGACTCGAGTGTGTGTTTGTGTTCAGAGGTTGTCTCCAGATTGTGAAGACCAGATGAGAGTGATCCTGCAGGAGTCGGCTCTGGACTACAGACTGGACGTCCAGCTGCAGATGCACTGTTCAGAGGAGGTAAACACACTGGGGGAGGGGGGGGGGGGGGGTCAGCCTGCTCACACATCCACTAGGAACAGCTTCATTTGGTTCAGAATTTCTGAAGTTACAATTTTTGTTTTTTTATTTTTTATTTTTGGCAACACTTGCAGCCCTGTATTAGAATTGTAATGAAATTAAATAAAAACAGGAACTTGAATTACCATTTCTTCCTCCAACAATTTGAACTGCTTATATTGGAGTTATTATATGGTTAGTACTATAATAATCACATAATATATTACTTTCCCCTCCTGCATGTCTATTTTCCTCTTCTTTCCTGTCCTGACTCTCAACAAGGATTAGTTTGTGATGTCACCACCATAAAATTTGATTGATTGATAGATTAACAGCACCAATATTTGATTGTTCTGTATCCTTTTTATACTAACATTCAGTCTCTGCACACAGCCCACTTGCATCTTTTTTACATAATTTTTTTTTAATCCTGATTTTTACATCAATAGGTGTGATTATTCTAATTTATTTCAATAATCCTGGGGTTTTGCTGATCATTACATCATGTTTTTTTTTCATTGCTATCTTTTGTTGTGATGTGTCTTTAATTTTTATAAAGTACCACTACATATTTTCACCATCATATTCTGCTCTACTCTGCTTCATAGGTTCCATTATGACTTCACAGTAAAGAAAGTATATTGATTTATATTGCATTATGAGTATATTATGAGATTATTTGTCATAATATAACAAAAATGCACTTAAGTATCATCACTCATCCTTTGTTTTAGTCAGAATTGTAACTTTTGTGAATGTTCCTTTGCAACTTGTCTTGAGAAGCTGTTTAATTTATCAAACGGGGATGTTACTGACACATTACTGAGAAATGTAGCTGAACGACTAACATCAGTACTTTTAGAGACTCGTTACCATTAACACTGGTGTCTGTGTCCTACTGACCTCATGGTTCTCCTCTCCAGATCTCCAGGTTATGTGCAGAAGAAGCAGCAGCTCAAGAGCAGACCGGTCAAGTGGAGGAGTGTCTAAAAGTCAACCTACTGAAAATTCAACCAGATGCCTGTAAAAAGGTAGGTTTTTATCCAATACCAAATGGTTCATAGAGGGCCTGGTTTTCTCCTACGTTCTTCAGGTGTGGTTTCATTCAAAGGTCCTCTGGATGGCAGACCTGAACATCTGCTGTCATCAGGTACTCATTGAACAGTACCAGGCTACAGAAGTACCTGATGAAGGCTTTGGAAAAGATCGAAGGTGTCTGGCAGAAAGGATTAAAAATTATTTCAGTTTCTTATTTTAACCCTTTCATGCATGAATTATGAGAACTTTAATCAAGATTTTTTTTCCTGAGTGTTTTTAGTCCTCTTTACGCAAAAAAAAAAACAAAACCTATGTGATTGAAATTTTTTATGAACCTACTTTTCACGGAGTTACAAAAATGTCCACTCAGCTGGACAGCATGCGTTTAATTTTTGAAGCAAAGAGTTAGAATGATGTTAGGGTCAGGGTTAGGGTAGGGTTACGGTTAGGGTAGGGTTAGGGTTAACCTTAGGGTTAGGGTAGCATTAGGGTTAGGGTAGGGTCAGGGTAGGGTTAGGGTTAGGTTAGGGTAGGGTAGGGTTGGGGTAGGGTTAGGGTTTGGGTTAAGTTTAGGGTTAGGGTAGCGTTAGGGTTAAGATAGGGTTAGGCTTAGGGTTAGGGTAGGGTTAGGGTCAGGGTAGGGTTAGGTTAGGTTAGGGTAGGGTAGGGTAGGGTAGGGTTAGGGTAGGGTTTGGGTTAAGCTTAGGGTTAGGGTAGTGTTAGGATAGGGTTAGGGTAGGGTTAGGGTAGGGTAGGGTCAGGGTAGGGGTAGGGTAGCGTAGGGTAGGGTTGGGTTAGGGTTAGGGTTGGGTTAGGGTAGGGTTTGGGTTAAGTTTAGGGTTAGGGTAGCGTTAGGGTTAGGATAGGGTTAGGCTTAGGGTTAGGGTAGGGTCAGGGTAGGGTTAGGTTAGGGTAGAGTAGGGTTGGGGTAGGGTTGGGTTAGGGTAGGGTTTGGGTTAAGCTTAGGGTTAGGGTAGCGTTAGGGTTAGGATAGGGTTAGGGTAAGGGGTTAGGGTTAGAGTTAGGACTAGGGTTAGGGGTTAGGGTTAGGACTGGGGGAGGGGTAGGGTTAGGGTAGGGTTGGGGTTAGGGTTAGAGTTAGGACTAGGGTTAGGCTGGGGTTAGTGGTAGGGTTAGGATAGGGATAGGATTAGGGTAGGATAACCTTAGTGCAGGGTTCTAACAAATTCCTGTTGCACATTCCTATTTGACTGAGTTTGGGCGTACTTCAGTCCACAGAAGGCCTTTCCTGTCGCAGTGAACAGTTTGTCTATCTGTGAAAACAGAACAGTAAAAATGATGACACTGTTCTTCTGTGCAGGAAGTCCTGAACATGTTAAAGGAGAGTAAAGCAGATATTTTCGTGGACCCAGTCCTCCACACAGCATGTGCTCTGGACCTCAAACACCACTGCGCTGCCATCGCACCAGGCAGAGGACGACGTGAGTTTGGATGATAGTTGATCAGTAGTGCACAGGACTGGTATTCCACAGCATTTGGACTGTGAAGACAGGACCAGTTCACCTGGACTCAGCTTTTAGCTCCTTCTGTCTGTGTTCTCCTGCAGAGATGTCCTGTCTAATGGAGGCTTTACAGGACAAGAGAGTTCGTCTGCAGCCCGAGTGTAAGAAAAGACTTCAAGACCGGATCGACATGTGGAGCTACGCCGCAAAGGTGAACCGCACAACACACTGTCAGCTCAGCCTGGACCGATTTATACAGTTCAGGCCTTTTTTAACCCTTAAATGGCCGCTACAAATAGGATTAGAATAAGCCTGTGTTTTTGATGGAGAAGGAATGCATAGTTGAACGGAGAATCAATGCAATAAGAAGATTAGATCAGTGACAGATAAGTGCCAACATTATTTTTCCATCTAACCGGCCCAAACCTCAGACTGACATGAGCTCATCAGGAATCCTCCTGAATCTCCCATCAGCCCCTCCACCCCTCCCTCTGCCACTCTTCCACTGCCCGTCCTCTCTGTGAGCTGTCCTTATGCGACAAGACTTCTGTCAGTGACCGTAGATACCAGAGAAGGAAACAGTCATGGATTCACAGCTGGTTGTCTACCTGCAGAATTACTTGTAAAAAGCTAACCTTGATGAAGTGTGTTAAGTGTTCGTAACAGGACTTAAGTAAGAATTTAACAATGTTAGTTAAAAAGTGTAATTCCTGTGTAGCTGTTGTCTTATTAGTAATAAGTACAGACTGTGGATGAAGATCAAATGTGTTCATCGTTCCAGAGGATTTTTTGACATTAATTAAAATCTATAAAATGACAGTCTGGTTTCAACCAGTTCTATATGTAAAGTGTCATGAGATAACATTTGGTATGATTTGACGCTATATAAACAAGTGGTTCCAGGCACAACAAACCCCACCCCTCGCACATATTGTTGTTTATTTTGTCATCAATCCAGCTGATGTCATCATGTCTATGCATGTGCTGATGTCAGCACATCAGTTGCCTCTGTATATGTGCCAAGTAAATTGAAACAAAATTAATGTTTTTATAGACACGTGAAGTGTCGCCCATTATAAGTATATGGGAGAAGAAAAAGCTGTAAAAAATTCATAAAAAATTTGAACTTTGACCTACTTTTCCCAAAATGTAACCACATCTACTCTGGGTCAGTGGTAATCTATAAACCAGTGGTTCCCAACCTTTTTTGGCTTGTGACACCATTTTAATATAAATTTCTGGCAACCCCAGAGATTCAAATCAGAGACATTTTTCTTGCTAAAATTAAGTAATTAGTAATAGTTTGCTGTACTATGTTGCAAATAAACATTAATTTTAGACAACATTTAGGCTATATAAGGTATATTATTCTGGACAGAGGGGGTAAATCCAGGTGTAGATTATTGCACAAAGTGAGAATTTGATTTTCCTTGGTCAGGATATGTACAGTTAGTCCAGCTGCAAATTAACACTGAACAAACAATAACTCAAACTATGAATTATGAAAGAGCTGCAGCATCTGAAACCAACCACAATGAACATTTGACAGATAAACAGAACCACAGTGCTGCAGTTTCAGACTCACAGTTTGTCATGTCTTTTATGGATTGGGATTGTCTCTTTCAATTCTCCATATATTTTTTTTATTAGTGAGTTGCTGTTTTTTTTATTTTTATCAATTACTAGAAATTTCAGGTGACCCCATGTGGGTCCCGACCCCAAGGTTGAAAAACACTGCTATGAACCAAATGTGGTATGATTTCAATTTGATTTCAACTTCTTGTTTTGCTGCTAAAGTGTTAACAAACAAGCAAACAAACAAACAAACCGAACCAAAAACAATACCCCTTGCCTCCCCTTCAGTGTGTGTGTGTGTGTGTGTGTGTCCAACACACACACGCACACACACAAACAAACAAACTGAACTGTAAATTTAGATTTGATAAACTCCCTGGACTGCGGTCGTACCATCCTGTTGGGGTCCATGCTTCTCCAGTGTTACCCTCCTGTCTGTGTCCACTAGGTGGCGCCAGCAGACGGCTTCTCAGACCTGGCCCTGCAGGTGATGACATCACCTTCCAAGAACTACATCCTACTGATGATCGCACTGAGCGTGTGCGTGCTCTTCCTGATGGGGCTGCTGTGTGGGCGCATCACCAAGCAAGTAACGAGGGAGCTGAAGGACCGGTAGAAAATGACCTGGATCAGACTGGACGCCCCCCACCCCCTCCTTTTCCTACCACTCCTCAGCTCATCTGGCTGAACTGTACGCTGCCGACACAGTCTCCAACTGACAGTCGACCTCTGAGCGTCCACAAACCTGCATGTGATTCTAAATCACATTTTGGATCAAAGCATTTTTCGATTGTATTTCGTATCAGAACATTTCTCAATAATGTTTCTGATCGGAGCGTTTCCATTGGAGCAGCTCGAATGTGAGTGTTTCTGTTTGGAGAGTTTCATCAGAGCAGTTCTTGAGCACATGTCTGATCAGGGCATTTCCAGTGTTTCCATCAGTTTATTGATCTTGAATTGGACTGTTTTTTTTTATTCTCATCTCTTGGTCAAAGTGAACCTGCTAAAGCTGAGGACAGCGTTCATGTTACGGACGCTGTTCGTCTCACTGAGGTTCTGCTGAAGTTCTGATGGTTTCTCCCTTGGTTATGCTTTTTCTGGGAGGGGGTCATTTGTAACAGACTGGAGCATGCAGAACAAACGACAGGAAATGATGACTTGATGCTTAAATCACACCAGAAGACGTTTTGAAGTTGTGCAATGGATCAGTGTGATCCCATGAACATCAAATGATCAGCAGCTCAGCTCTGTTTTCAGGAATATTCTGTGCACATTTCCCTTTTGGAATTTTATTTACATACTACTTAAATCATTGCACTTTTTCTTTATTTATTGTGATTTTTTGATTTTTTTTTTTGAAGTCCTTGAGTGACTTTTGAAAGTGGATAAAGATTTAGGCTGCATTTTATTTGCTGTCATGTTTTATCAGTGGCTTACCATGGGGTTTTAATCAGGACCTTAATGGCATTTTTAGGGGGTCTTCAGTGCCCATGGTGGTCAAGGGTAGTTAAGGCCATACTGTGTGCTCGGAAAAATAATATTTTGGTCAGATTTTTAATTTCGTTAAGAACAGTTTTAAATAATCCCAAAGGCATCAATTAGTGATTTATGAAGTATTCAAGGGTGTTTCAGACCATTATCAGGGGGGTCATCAGTGCCCCCTGGTGGTCAAGAATGAAACTACAAAAAATAAAATTGGTCAATTTTTAAAATTTTTTTTCTTAAAACCAGTTCTAAAATAATCCCAAAGGCATCAATTAGTGATGTATGAGGTATTCAAGGGTGTTTCAGACCATTTTCAGGGGGTCGTCAGTGCCCCCTGGTGGTCAAGTATGAAACTACAAAAAATAAAATTGGTTAATTTTTTTTTTGAATTTATTTAAAACTAGTTCTAAATAATCCCAAAGGCACCAAGAAATGTTTGGGCTATTTACGGCTGTTTCATAGAATTTGTCAGTGTTTGTCAGTGCCCACTGGTGATTGAATATAAGGCTTTAAAAAATTAATTTTTGGTCAGATTTTTTAATTAAGTAAGCAATAGTAAACTACGTAGACAAGTCTATATGTCCCTATTACAAGGATCATTAGTCTGCTTTAATTAGAATTATAGCAGCCATGATTTCCATGAAAGGGGCAAGTTGAACCAAATGACTTGTGACATTTTAAAATAAATTTGGTATTTTGAGTGATTGTTCGTAAAGCCTGTTCTTTATGTTTTAACATTAACCTCCTCAGACCCAGCTATGGGTTTTCTGTCCACATTTATGGACAAGAGTTTCACAACTTTATACAAAAGAAAAGAAAAGAAAACTGTCCACCACAAAGGACATTACATAAAAATGTTAAAAACTGCATCTGAAAAAACTGTTGCATCATGATGTTTCCAATATAGACACTTATTTAATAAAAACAAAAAAGCTGGTACTTTGCTGACATTTCCTGGGTCTTAGGAGGTTAATTCCATTTCAAAATTACAGATGGAAAATATTTGTTTTTAGTCGTCTCACAGACGTGGGGTTCCAATAAAATATTTCATCATCAGTTCAATCCTAAACATCTATATGTGCTCATATCTCTCCACAAATCTGATATAAGGATGATTTTTTTTTAACCATAATTGTTTTGGATGATTACAGTGTGTCGCCCCATGGCCCCAAAACACAAAGTATGTTCTGCACATTCACAAACAGAAGTGTTTAAGGAGGTCTCATGTGTCTGCTGGAGGTAAATGGGGTAGATTTCAAAGCCATCATAACCCGTCTTTTGAGTCATTAACTTTACTTTTATTGACATATTTACATTTAATATGATGACGTAACAGATTTATCATTGTGACATTTAATTTTTCTGTACAGATAAAATTTTTCAGTTTAATAAACCTGTGTGTAGATTTTCATATTTTGGTCTCAACATGAGTTATTTTGTTGTTCTGAGTTCTACTGGGTTTATACTGGAAATGTGTCAGAGTTTATAAAAGGGTTAAGAAACTCTGAAACTCAACCCAAAAAGGATCAAGTGTTCAGAGAACGCAAACCTCCGCCAAGCACCCCGAATGGTGTGCATGTGTGGATCGACTATTTCTTTTTAAATTAAACAGTTTCAAGGTTGTTCCATACAGCTGGTTGGTACCAGTCATGTGTATGTCAAATTATATTCAATTCCAATCAATATTTGTTGAGTTATAATGAAAAATGTGTGGTAAATAGGATTTTCAATGTTAAATGAAAATGTCCACAGAGTCCACATTCCACAGTGGATGTGGACAATTTTGTACCAGATACAAGATATTGTTATAATCTACGGGTGGGTCAAATTGGAGGCTAATCAGAGTCGTTCTGAATTTTTGATGAATTTTGGAAAATTGCTCAATGATGACAGATAGGAAAATTGTAGATTTTGTGACCTTGCTGTGACCATGAACTTTGGCCTACTTGGCCCAAAATTTAATGGGTTGGTCCCAGGACCTAGGCCTATCTGTGGGGACAATTTGGTAAAGATGGTTGGAATAGTTTTCCTGTAAAGTTGTCAACAAACAAACAAACAAACACACACACACACACACACACACACACAAAGCAAAGTGCTCACAATACCTCCTGGTGGAGGTAATAATCCTTTAACTTATCAAAATCTGGTCCCGTTCTTTTAGGTGACCCACATTTTGGTCCAGTTTGAGTATTTCAACCTAACATAAATTGGTTCAAACTGTGGGACGTTGGGTTGTGGCTGGATCCAAAAGTAGCAGGTTTTCCCTTGAACCAAAGTTTTCAACAGGTTGGAAACAATGAAGACGACGACAAACTGTGTTGAAGTCTGAGAAAGTGAAAAAAAAAAAAAAGAAGAAGAAAGAATCTAGTGCTTAATGATGAGTTTAAGGTAAACCTTTGAGAATCAATAAGAGGATAAAAAACAAAAGCAAGAAACAAGCTCATATTTCCATCAGAATAAACTCTGAGAAGGTAAATGTACTCAAAACAGCCTCCATGTGAACCAAGTTTTAAAAAATTGTGGATTTTCCATTATAGTTTAGTTTTATTTAGTTTTGACTTTTTTTCTCTAATTCACTTAGTTTTTATTAGTTTTTAGAGCAGGTTTGCTAGTTTTTATTAGTTTTTGTTATTTTCTAAATGCTTAGTTTTAGGTTAGTTTTAGTTTTTTTTCGTATCTTTTCTCTTCTCCATTGTATTCAAATAAATCCCAGACAGGACTCTGCTGCTTTCTCCCAACTTTAGTCTCCATGTTTCCAGGTAGAGTGGGGACCAGAAGACGACTGGAAACCACAAGTGACCACAAGTGATGGACCGTTAAATATCATATTGGTGCCGCTAGCTAAAATTGCTCAAGCAAAATAAATAGATTTTGTATCAATCCAACACTGACAAAGACGACAACGAAGGGAATTTTATCCATAATTTTTATCCGTTTTAGTTAGTTTTGTAAGCACACAGTTTGGGAGGTTCATTTTTGTACCTTTATTTATGTAAATTAATGAAATTTAAACTTTTAACCCTTTATCGGGCAAGTGACTATTTTTGGTAATTTCCACATACATTACAAGACAGTGACAGCAAAAGTTCCAGTGAGAACAGTGAGTCCACAATCTGAGGTCCAATGGGGTCTCCAGGGTCTGTAAGGTCCAATGTGGTCTCCAGGGTCCATAAAAATGTCGGTTCTAATGTTCTAAAATACATGTTCCTTTCACATTGCATGTTTTCCTTGGAATTTGTATATATACTTCTTGGGATTTTTTTTTTTTTTTTTGCCACTAATGGGTAAGGAATCAAATATGGTAATTTCATTAACTTAGCTGTTTCTGCACAACAATGGAAATTTTGAAAAACTTAAAAAAAAAAAAAAAAAAAAAAAAAAAAGGAATACATTCTTGTTAGGTCCTCCAATAACACACTAAGGTTGAAGTTTTGGATTTCAGAGTATTTCAATGAGTGAACTATAAAGAGATACACTGCAAAAAATCTACATCTGACCAAGTATATTTTTCATATTTCTAGTCCAAATATCTCATCACACTTAAAATTCAGACAGAATCACCTAAAGAGGAACTTTTCAGTGAGATATAAGAACTGATTTATAGACAATAGATCTGGAAAATATGATTTCAACAAATCTTACCAAGATCATTTTCACTTGTTCCATTGGCAGATTTTTTTTTTTTTTTTGCTTAATTCAAGATTTTTTTTGTGTGCTTAATTCAAGATTTTTTTGTGCTTAATTCAAGATACTTTTTTTTTTTTTGCTTGATTCAAGATTTTTTTTTTTTTTTTTTTTTCTTAATTCAAGCAAAAAAAAAAAAAAAAAATCTGCCAATGGAACAAGTGAAAATTATTTTGGTAAAATTTGTTGAAATCATATTTTGCACATCTATTGTCTCTAAATCAGTTCTTATATCTCACTGAAAAGTTCCTCTTTAGGTGATTCTGTTTTATTTTAAGTGTGATGAGATATTTGAACTAGAAATGAGACAAATACACTTGTAGGGATGTAATGATTACCAGTATAATGATAAACCGCGGTAAAACTGCAGACGGTTAGTATTACCGTTTAAATTCTAATTATCATGATAACCATGTTTGATTACCACACTTTTAGGGGAAAACGCCTATGTAAAGATCTGCTTTTGTGTCAAATATTTGAGTATAGTTTTAATTTATTACAATTTTTATTTTATATACTTAATATTTGGAACCAATATTCACTTTTAAAGTCTCTGAAAAGGTTCCTTAAGCATCTTTGTGTTATTTACGCAATAAATTATATACATTTTTCAAAACGGATTTTATTTTTATTTTTATTTTTTTTGTGTTTTTTTGGCTTTTAACGTTGATGTAGTAGGTTAAAGTGAAAAAATAATAGGCAGATAATATTTTAGTCATGCAGTTTTTGCGAAAAAAAAAAAAAAAAAAAAAAAAAACGAGTAAAAAGGGCACTTGTAGGCAGATGATCAAAGCGGCAGGGGCTCAAGCCCCCCTGGCCCCCTGCTTTGCCCGTGCCAGTCCATCAGCCTGATCCTTGTCCCTGTGTGCATTATCTCTGCAGATTTGTTTTAAGTTTATTTTTCCGTTAATAAAACACTTTATTTCAGTCATTCACTCCGTCTTGAAAATTTGTGTTCGACCCCCTCAAAGAACCCCATGCCGCACATAATATGCACTACCGCCTATACACACCTTAAGGGTTAATCCCAAATTTGGGACCAACGAAAAAAATCTTGGAGGTCTGAGCCGGATCTGATCATCTGCATTATTAATAAAATCAAAGCACACTCAGATGGGCTGTCATCGGAGCGTCTGGACTCAGACCCGCACCGCGTCACTGGTTTCATCTCCCGTCTCAGAATAAACTGACTCACATGTGGTCTCAGATACTCTTCTGAAGAACCAAGTAAGAACGAATCAATCACTTCCACAGCAAGGTATAGCAGAAAGACAGTAGGAGTAGTGGTGTTTCCTGGTGTGCGTCAGGACGTGCATCTTGAACTGAAGAGTTAATCTTTGTACTAACAAAATGGTCCGGAAAATTATAATCGATTGATTTCTGGCGTGCATGACACAATGGAAACAGGTTTAAAAATGACAAAAACATAAATTCAGCCCATAGCTTACCTGGATGATACTCATGAAGCAGAACTGAATAAGACTTCTGTCCAAACATCCACGGTCGAACAAACCACGGTCTTTAAGAGCCACAAAAAGACAAATGTAGAACTCAAGTGATTCCTTCCTGAGGAAGCCCCACCAACTTTCTATTCTCTGATTGGCCGAGCTTGCCCCTTCTATGTAGCTGTCGCTGGCAGAGCCATCATGTATATTGCGGCGTAGAAAACGCTGAAAGTCTCTAACTGTAATGTTCTGTGTGCCCCGGTCACCTCTGACAGTCCTTGGACAACCACCTGATTTGTCTACTGCCTCCATGTAGTTGCCTCCAATAATTCTGGCATCACTGCTTGTTGTAAATGCATTGAGCCAGATTATTCTCCGAGAAAAGCATCAATGCAGCCGCTGACGCAGATGCCAAATGGCTTCAGCTTGTCATGAGTCCAAATGCCAAACAGAATTCGGCCCTCTTGCGAAATAGCGTCGGCGGTGGAGCCTCCTGGTTGCTCTGAGTTCAACGTTTCTTGAGTCAAGTTCTTTTAAAATTAAACGAACGTCTTCTTTCCTGACTTGTAACCCATTCTCCTTGCATTTAGTGAACATCCACCTGTATCCGTGAAGCTGGCCAGATGTTTGCATCTGTTCAAAAATGAAAGTGACAGTCTGTTCTAAATCAGTGTAACCCTTGCGCCGAAACAGACCACAGCTCCTCCAAATCCTCTTCAAATGTTGATCTGAAACAACAGAGTGATGACGACTTGCGAGCAAAGCAGCGATATCTTTAAATGGAAGGCCCAGATGAAAACAGAACCTGACCACTTCCTTTATATCCATTATAGCACAGGTGTCAAACTCCGGTCCTCGAGGGCCACTATCCTGCAGGTTTTACACATTTCCCTCTTCCAGCACACCTGGTTCAACTCATGATCAGCTCATCCACATGCTCTGCAGAAGCCTGATAACGATGTAATGGCTTCCAAGTGTGATGGAAGAGGGAAATATCTAAAACATGCAGGATACTGGCCCTCGAGGACCGGAGTTTGACACCACTGCATTATGGGAACTCAGAAAAATGTCAGACCGGCTACTTCTGTGCATACGAGATATCTCTTGCTCACCAGATGGTTTTCGTGCTCATGAAATAATATCTAGGGCGCACGAGAAAAGTTCTCGTGCTCATGAGTTAGCATCTCGCGCGCACGAGAAAGTTTCTCGTGTTCATGAGATATTTTCGCGCGCACACGCGATAGTATCTCGTGCATACCCCAAAAAGTTTTTCTCTGATGTCCCTTTGGGCTCCGTAATTTTTTGTTTAATTCAAGATTTTTTTCTTGCGTAATTCAAGATTTTTTTAAATTTATTTTTGCTTAATTGAAGCAAAAACAAATCTGCCAATGGAACAAGTGAAAATAATCATGGTGAGATTTTTTTGAAATGATGAAACCTGTTGAAATAAACACAAGTACAAACTTTAACCTTAGAGCATCTCTTTATTGTTTCTGTGCCGTGCCTTTCTTTTTTTACAGCACAGAAATGGAAAAGAGCTTTAGTAGCTTAAACGTGTCTAAAGTTAATATTTGGATATTGATGTGTATTTGCTGGAGCTTCCACATAAACAAAACACATCTCACCATGAAAAACCCCCAGAACCTGAGCTCTGATCAATGACAAGTGACTCAGAAGAAAAAAAAAAAAAAAAAAGAAAAACAGAGCACCTTCCACAACCCAAATAGACTAAACTCTGCCCTTGAACCTCTCCGTCTTTCCATTATTTTAGCGTTTATAAGCCGTTTGAGTCACATGTTTACATGTTGGTATCGCACTACAGATGCAGATTTAAAGGTTTTTTAACACCTGTCTGGAACTATGGCATAAAAACAAAATAAAATGAGTCGCCCTCGTTTATTTCAACTATACAGACTCCAGCCAGAGTAAAGCGTCTCCTACTTCAAATGTTTCCTTATAAATGTTAAATAAGAAGACAGCAGCTGCTTCCCAGTCTATTAAAAATGAACTTAAATGATGCTAAAGTAAAGAGATGAATTATCAAGTAAAATTCCTATTAAAAAAATTAAAAGAAGTGGGTATCAATAGTTTACAATGGCCATTTCCATCATCAGCTGAATTAATATGAACAAGTTATTACAGATTAAAAGAAAAACAACAAAGAAAAAGAACATGTATTTCACCGTTTCACCTACAAATCTACTGACTAACTGAAGCAGATAAAGATGACATGTAAACAGCCGATCAGGAGCTAACATAAAGAAGCCCATTTCTGTCACTGTACTGACAAAGAAATAAAAACATCCTGTAAAGACTTAGAAAATAAAAACGGAAACATTCTGAAAATCATGTGATAATATCTGAAGGTTACGAGTGACTACTTTGACCTAAGGAATTTTTTTTAATCATCACAGTAGTAGAATTGAACTGCATTCCCAACTTTGAACTTACAGGAAAATCATGTGACATGATGTGGATTCTTCTGTGTTTCTGGCTCTAAGGCACCGACAGTGGTCAAAGCTACAGTTCCACTAATGATCGCTAAAGGCCGAGAGAAAACTGTTCATTTCCCCAGTGATGTTAAAGGACAGATTCACTGACAGCGGACTGGTATCATGAGTTTAAAATAGATATTAGTTTCACTAAAGCACAAAATAATTTGACAGTTTCCTGAACATGAAGGAAAATTTGCACTTCACGTGGTCAAAAATGTAATAAAACCCACTAATGCTGTAACAGTGTAATTATCATGTGAATGTCACATGGTTGGAAAAAAATTCAAATAAAATAAGTACATTTTATTAAATTTTTTTGGTGAGTATATTAGATTAGTGGGCTTTTAATCATATTTGAAGTTAAGGACGGGTCAGACTTTAGGTCATTTTCAGAAAATTATTACATCATTAGCTGCTCCAAATGTTTAGAATTAACATTAAAATGGACAGGTTCATGTTTTTAATTTTTTCCACTTGGCTTTTTTTTAACTAGTGTCTTTAAAAGTGTTGTATATTAAATAAATGTTCAACAGAACGTTGGCTGTTTAATGTCTCACACTAAACCACAGGTGTCAAACATGCGGCCCAGGGGCCAAAACCGGCCCACCAAAGGGTCCGATCCAGCCCGCGGGATGAATTTGCAAAGTGCAAGTTAGGGCATCAAACTCAAAAATAATATTATAACCTATAAATAATGACAACACCATTTTTTTCTCTTTGATTTAGTGCAAAAAGCATTAAATTATGAAAATATTTGCATTAACAAACTATCCTTTAACAATAAAATGTGAATAACCTGAACAAATATGAACAACCTGAAATGTATCAAGAAAATTAAGTGCAGTTTTAACAATATTCTGCCTGTGACTAAAAGTTTTGTGCCTTCGTAGATCTGGTCTGTTATGCATATGTATAAATGATTAGTTGAGGCACAAAATTGATAAAGTTGTACTTATATTTTTTAACAAATTTCATTTTTTTCAGGTTATTCACATCCTTTTTGTTTGGATAGTTTGTAAATGTAAATATTGGCATAATTGAATGTCCTTTTTTGCACTAAAACCATTTGGAGTTGCTATTATTTATTGGTTATCATGCTATTATTGGACTGGTCCGGCCCACTTCAGATTAAATTGGGCTGAATGTGGCCCCCGGAAGAAAATGAGGTTGACATCCCTGCACTAAACTCTGTTGATGTCCAGAACAAACTGAATAACAGCAGTAAACACAAACCTGTTTCCTATGGACACCAGACAAAAACAACTGAAACTACCCTTTATGGAAATGCTGTTGTGTTAAGAGCGTTAAAGGATTTTTTTGGGTGTGTAATTGATTGACAAAAATAGTCTATTCTCACTGAAATAGTAAGTCCAGAGTAAATAAAATGTATAAAAAAAAAAAAAAAGTCCATCCATGTGCATGGGTGTCCATGTCAGTCCCAGACGTCTTGTTTGTGTCCCGGTTCTTCCAGGACTCGTCTGCTCTCACTGGTGGATGAGTGGGTGGATAATCATCTGCATGGATAGACTTGCATCCTCTGATTGGTCCTGACATCTGTGTAGCTATGTGATTGACTGGTGGGTGGGCGGGGCATCAGGAGGTGACCGGCTGGACGTAGTTGGCAGGATAGAGGCCCACCCGTCCACTGCTCAGCTGTCCTTTACACCAGCCTTGCTCATCCTCCTCTCCCAACTTCAGCAGCTCCTCTCCTGAAGAGACACAAGCAAAGGAGATAAGGAGAACGGCAACTTTAGAAATGATGGTGCAGCACCACCACCTTCAAAGTTGAAGTGTGTATAATATCAGCATGTATGAAAGAGAAACACCCAGAAAGGCAAGAGACGAATCTGACAAACAGTCCTTTAATGATACTCATCCTTACAAATTCATTCATTCATTCATTCATCTTCTGAACTGCTTCGTCCTCCAGAGGGTTGTGGGGGTGTTGGAGCCTATCTCAGATACCTATGGGTGAAGGCGGGGTTCACCCTGGATGTGTTCCCAGTTCAGAACAGGGCTGACACATGGACACGAACAACCGACCACTGTCACATTCACACCTATGGGCAATTTAGATTCAAATTAACCCATCAGTGCATGTGTTTGGATGGTGGGAGGAAGCCGGAGTACCCGTAGAGAACCCACGCAAACACGGGGAGAACATGCAAACTCTACACAGAAAGGCCCCCCTGGGAATCGAACTCAGAATCTTCTTGCTGTGAGGCGACAGTGGCATCCACTGCAGCACCGTGTCGCCTCCGTACAAACCAATAGATATAAAATTGATAAATAACCTGTGAGTGGGTTAGCATCTATAGCATTAGCATCTACAACTGTCAAAAATGTCCCGTTTTTGGAGGTCTACGCCTAAATTTCAAGTGGATGCTTTAAAGACATTCTGGTGTACAAGTCAAAGCCAGAGAACAGAGGAAAAACTAAACATTAACAAGACTAAAATATGACTCACTTTTGTGTCTGATCTACATTTCATGTTTTGAATCTTATTCATTGTGCAGCACTTTGTGTCAGTTCAACAGTTTTTGGTAATTGCTCTGAACAGGTAGTTGTGTATGTAGACTTGTACACTACAAACAAAAAGTTAAGGATATTTCTTTTTTTTTTTTGTCATTTTTAAATAAAACTATGTCTGGTCATTAAAAAATGTGTTTCAATTCAATTCACACACAAAAAAGTAAAAAGCGCTGTGCAAGAATCCCAACAGAAAAAAATGCCCCAAAAATTCAAAATATCCTTAATTTTTTGTTTGTAGTGTATATATTTTTGTTAGGGGTATGTGGGGAAAATCTGGAATCTACTAATGATACACAGTAGGGCATTAACAGAAAAGCCGGTTTGTCGACACAGTGACATCTGTGGCACAAGTCAACGTTACTTAGGAGTCGACTAGTTGTGTGTTATTCTCTCTGTCCCTTCCATCACCCAACAGCGTGAGCCTTCATTCAGCACATGTTGATACACTGCAAAAATCAAAATCGTACCAAGTATATTTTTCTCATTTCTAGTCCAAATATTTCATCACACTTAAAATAAGACATAATCATCTAAAGAGTAACTTTTCAGTGAGATATAAGAACTGATTTTTAGATAAGAGATCTGGAAAATCTGATTTCAAGAAATCTTACCAAGGTAATTTTCACTTGTTCCACTGGCAGATTTTTTTGCTTTAATTAAGCAAGTAAATCTTGAATTGAATGTGCCTGGTTGGTTAATATTGTTCTGAGCTGTTAAAAACTGAAAACACACATTTATGTCTGTATTGCACAAACGTAGATGTAAATAGATGTGTGGTTTCATCCCTAGTCTGTACAGAGGCTGACGTACAAAAACTCACTGAACTGATCCATTAAGATGAAATGTAAAATACATACAGGGTGGGGAAGCAAAATTTACAATATTTTGAGGCAGGGATTGAAAGACAGTGTATGACCAATTAGTTTATTGAAAGTCATGACAATTTATTTGCCACAAGAAAATTGACATAATAGAAAATGTTTTTATTCTATGTGTCCTCCTTCTTTCTCAATAACTGCCTTCACACGCTTCCTGAAACTTGTGCAAGTGTTCCTCAAATATTTGGGTGACAACTTCTCCCATTCTTCTTTAATAGTATCTTCCAGACTTTCTCGTAATAGTTTTGCTCATAGTCATTCTCTTCTTTACATTATAAACAGTCTTTATGGACACTCCAACTATTTTTGAAATCTCCTTTGGTGTGACGAGTGCATTCAGCAAATCACACACTCTTTGACGTTTGCTTTCCTGATTACTCATATGGGCAAAAGTTTCTGAAAAAAGGTATGGATAATAGTGTTAGGTATGATTATGACATCAATATATGTTTGGTTTCAAAACAATTGACGTAGTGCCTGCTGAGAAAAAACAACTAAATGTTCATTGTAAATTTTGCTTCCCCACCCTGTACATGACTGACAGAGGGGAGATTAATTTATTTTGATAATAAATCAGCTTTTGATGATGTTCAGACTGATGTTACATGTTAGTGACAAAAATACCCCCTGAAACAGCTGAGTGTTTCCTGCTCTGATCTGCACTGATTCTGAGTCTTTAAACTCACATCTTAAAAGCAGGTCTATAGACCTCCTTTTATGTTATGAATATTTTGACTCCTTTTCTCCACTTCTACTCTCTATATTCTCTTATTAAAGCTAATCCAGCAGTGCTCCTGTAGGCATGAGTGATGGTAAATACCTGCTTTAAAGCTGAGCTCGTCTGCCTCCTGGCCCATGTAATCATAGAGTGCTCGGACCGGCACCCCCTCCACCTGCTCCTCCTTGTCCTCCGTCTCCCCAACACCATTCACCACCAAAATCTTCTTAGGACTCTCTTCATCCGACCAGTCTGACGAGTAGTCTTTAACCCTGAGAGGAGAATCAAGGACGCGGAGAAATCAGAAAAACCATGACATTATGCAGACAGTCTGCATTTTGAGACTGGTCTGTGTGGGTGCACTGACATGATGCATTCCCTAAACCCTTACCCCTAACCCAGTGGTTCCAACCTTTTTTTACTTCTGACCCCATTTTAACATCACAAATTTCTGGTGACCCCAGACATTCAAAACAGAGACTTTTTTTTGCTAAAATGAATTTGTTTTTGATCATGTAATAGTTTGCTCTACTATGTTTCAAATAAAGGTTAATTTTAGAGGACATTTAGTCTATATAATGTAGATTATTATGGACGGAAGCAGAAAAGCCAGGTGTAGATTACTGCACAAAGGGAGAATTTATTTTCCTCACCATATATTTTTTATTAGTAATTCTTTTTTTTTTTTTTATCAATTACTAGAAATTTCAGGCAACCCCATTTGAATTCCAGGTAACCCTACGTGGGGTCTCGACCCCAAGGTTGAAAACCACTGCCCTAACCCAACCTGATTCTAACCTCAACCTGAAAACCTCATCTGAACCCTCAGACAGACCTTTGGGGAGGACCAGACAACTAAACATAATGAAAACAAAACAAGAAAACGTTTAAAGAATGTGCAAAAGTCAGTTTCACAAAAATGTTTTTACAGTTGGCTTATTTGATATGTGTCATTTAAAAAAAATTAATGAGCTTTATGGAGCTGGAATCAGTTTTTTTTTTCTCCATTTTTTTTAATAAGTCCCTGGTTTTTCAGTGATGCGCTCGGTGGTGGACACCAATAAACAGTAAAAGCTGCCGTCAAGCTGAAGGAACTTCAGGGTAATTTTACAGGTTGGTGTATGTCTCCACAAGGGCTGTCTATTGACAAAAGTCTGGCAATACGATACAAATCACAATACTAGGATCATGATATGATACATCATGATATATCATGATACTGTTAAAAAGGCAATTTTTTTTTTTTTTTTTTTTTTTAAAGATTTCCTGGAAGAATTGAATTACACCCAAATATGTACAAATACTAAACACATTTTTATTTGATCAGAACAGGATCTAATGCTATATCACAAAATTTTTCTAATTCTCCTAGTTTCCAAAGGAACAAACATCTGCCTCTGAGACAGTAAAAAGTGCTTTTAGGATCCTTCAAACAACCATTAAACAGTGTTAAATAATAATAAATAAGATATAAACAATTAAGAAAACCAAAAAAACAAATACGAACCTCCACAATGTCTGCATTTGAATAAATACCTAAAAATATTGATACAGTACTTTTTAATATTGATACGGTATTGTGAAATGAAATATCGCTATATATTGCAGAACCGATATTTTCTTACACCCCTAGTCTCCACTGCAGAAACCACTTGTGGTGGCACAAAAGATTCCTCACAGACAACTGCTGTAATGTCAAACACATTCAAGTTTATAACGCAGGTAAATTAAACTAATTGAGAATCATAGGAGGTAACATCTAACAGAGCAACAGTACTGTTCAGCCAACCAGGGATGGGGTCCTCAGACTATAAATAAGCACCGGGTAGAGGGGTCTGTCGACTCTGTACCTGTGAAAGGCATAGGTCACCATCTGTGTACAGCACAGATTAGCCAGTGTCCTGTTGGCTGGTATTTACTTGACCAGATCATAGTCCGTTCCACATACTTTGATCATTCCATGAGTTAATCAAGGTTTCTCACATGTGCCATAATGCTTAAAATTTCCATCCCACCTCCCCCCAGGTCAAATTAGATGAAACTTTACAGGGTCTAACCAAGTCCCTGCTTCAGGGTATGTACTCCAAATGACCCTGAAATGTCCTGGGCGGAACTCAAAGGTTTACTCGACGCTGAGTGGCTAGACCCAGAGCATGATAGGAAACAAACTGCATTTTTAAAGAGTAGAGTAGAGTAGAGTAGAGTAGAGTAGAGTAGAGTAGAGTAGAGTAGAATAGAATATCTTCATTGTCATTGTACAGGTACAACGAAATTTTAAAAAAGTGCAATCGTCCTAGGTGCCATAAAAAAAGTATAAATAATGTACATAAAAGAGTATAAAAACTAAAATATAAAAGAAAAATCTTGACGGCATAAATATCTTTAAAAAAAGCAGCATAAAAAAAAGAGTGTTACAAGAAGTATAAGAGACACATAAAACATCATCATATAGTCTGGACAACATTCAGCATTCCACACGATTAATTAATGTCCAGCAGTATTCAGTGCAATTACAGCCCTGGGATAAAAACTGTTTTTTTAGAGGTTTTGTGCTGGACTTTAGTGTCCGGAAACGTCTGCCAGAGGGTCAAAGTTCAAAAAGTGGAAAGCCAGGGTGGGTTGCATCTCTGATAATATTCCCTGCAGAAGACGAGTAGTAGATAGTAAGATTCAGGAATACAGGGTGTCCCAAAAAAATTGACACTGGAGTGACTACATGGTCAGGAGAAATGATGTCATATTTTTTGGGACACCCTGTAGTGAAGGATTTTACAATCGAAAGAATACTGTAAAAGTGGACTGACGCAGATGTGCAGGCCCTGCCTACATCCTACGGCCAAATCGATCATGTAACGATCACAACTGATTACGTGGGTGGTGGGTCCTACTCTGCAGTGGAGACACAGCAGCCGACAGACCGAGTGACAGGACGTCCCTGTGAATCCCCCCTCCCCCCAGTACCCCCAAGTTCCTGCAGTGGAAATGCTCCTATTGAGTTTGGTTGAGCGTCGACATTCCAGAAGCAGCTGACAGGTAAAGGCAGGCCAAGCAGACTGCAGCTGTGGCAGGTGCAAAGCAAGGCTATAATAGTTTTGGATTTTTCATTATAGTTTAGTTTTATTTAGTTTTGACTTTTTTTCTCCAGTTATCTGTGCCAAGGAGGTTATGTTTTTGCCAGTGTTGGTTTGTCTGTCTGTCTGTCCATGTGCAAGATAACTCAAAAAGTTATGGATGGATTTGGATGAAAATTTCAGGAAATGTTGATACTGGCACAAGGAAAAAAAAAAAGATTAAATTTTAGTGGTGATGGGGGGGGGCACTGATCCGGAGGAGGTCTGCGCTCTCCGAGTGCTTTTCTAGTTCAGTTAGTTTTAATTCGTTTTTAGAGCAGGTTTGCTCGTTTTTATTAGTTTTGATTTTTTGCTAAATGCTTAGTTTTACTTTAGTTTTAGTATTAATTTTAGTTTTTTCATATCTTTTCTCTTCTTCGTCGTATTCAAATAAATCCCAGACAGGACTCTGCTGCTTTCTCCCAACTTTAGTCTCCATGTTTCCAGGTAGAGTGGGGACCAGAAGACGACTGGAAACCATAAATGACGAGAAGTGACGGACTGTGAAGTGCCATATGGTGCCGCTACCCAAAATTGCTCGAGCGAAATAAATCGATTTCATATCAATCCGACATTGAGACAAACAAAAACAAAGGGAATTTTATCTATAATTTTTATCCGTTTTAGTTAGTTTTGTAGGCACACAATACAGTTTCAGTTAGTTATAGTTTTTTTCTTTTAATTATAGTTTTTATTTATTTCAGTTAACAAAAATGTTTTTTCAATTCTAGTTTTCGTCATTTCGTTAACATTAATAACCTTGGTGCAGAGACAAAAAGATATTTATGCATGGGGGTAGTTCAGCGAGGCCATGATACATGACTTTCAGTTTGCCTTGAAGAACTTCTTGCAAACTGTCAGGTGACTCTAGAGGGGGAAGTGGTGCTTCACAAATGCCATTTACAGCGGGGATGGAGTTCTTCCATACCGTACCGTACCATACCATCTTCATTTATAATGCACTTTAAGAACTTTACAGCTGGCCAAAGTGCCGTAAACGAAACATAAAACAAGGGATTAAATAAGTAAATAAAGAAGTAAAAACAGTGATAACACAGGGTGCAAAGTGGGCTAAGAACAACAAAATACAACCATCATAAAAACAAAGACAAATTAAAATCTGATAAAAACAGCATAAAGAATATAAAAAAGAAACATGTCACTCATTGATTAAAAGCCAATGACTAAAAGTGCTTGTTTTAGACACAAACATTGAAAAAAAGATGGGAACCACTGATCTATATGATGATATCACCAAGATGATCAACCTCTTCAAACAAAAACAAATAACACTGTGTCTTATAATCTTTACATGACGCACCATCCAGTAGTTTACATTATACCATTGTTAACTTAGCTCTGTTTTTAGACAGAAAACAGGAAACAGCCAGTTTAGCAAACATAATAACCTTCATGAGTATCATAATCAAACTCATCCTTGTATAAGAAACACTGTGATTTCAGCATCAAACCCCACTATTTAACTCAGAGCTGTGTGGTGTGTGGTGAAAACAACAACAGTGCTTCTAGCTTTCATCACTTTGTCACTTTCTTTGACTCCAAAAGTTGTTCTCATTCCATCTTATCACTTTCTGATGCTGTTGTCAAAGACCCAGTGGTGTTAATTCTCTGCCAGTGACTCACCCACTCAATCTAGTGATTAAATAATTCTGATGGACTAGCAGTCATCTTTTGCATAACTTCTGCATTCACTATTTTTAACTCTCAACTGATAAGTTTCAGTCATTTTCGGTCGATAATGCAAAGTACCAATACTGCCCTTTTAAGTGCTCAAAGTTATGTTCCTGTGATTCTGTTGCATTTAATGTAGTTGAAATCATCACTAAAACTCATGATACAAAGATTTTTTTTTTACTACATATGGAAAAAAAACAAATCACTCATGAATGACTAAATACAAAACAGACAGATCTGCCTAAAGAAACAGGACTATCCTTCTTACAAAAGTCAAATAACAAAAATCACAGTCAAAGCTCTTCAAAGAATTTTTTACATTTTAAATAAAATTACATTTTATTAGAGGCAAAAAATACTGTTATTTAGATCATGGGTCAGGATTCTACTTCATACAACTGTTATTCAGGATGCCTAGAGTGACAGTGATGGATCAGTAATGCCTGGCCGTAGAAATAGTGCAGACTTGTACCTGTTGGTGTCCTGAGTGATGGGACTGGGCGGGACATCCCCTTCCCCAGATGACACAATGTTGGTTAGGGTCACTACGTTGTCCTCAGAGTGACCACTTCGCGCCTTCTTGCTGATGCTGTGGCTCGCCTCTGGAGACCACTCCTGAGCACAAACACAAAGCCACACTTAAGTCTGGTTTCCATCAAAATGTAAAACAATATTTCTGAGAATCAGCAGAAGTGTTATTTTTATTTCCATCCAGTGTCTTTTGATACATTTTTCAGCAGTGATGCCGACCAGAATTGTGATGCTCTGTATCATGAGGTCACATTCCTGGGGGTGTAAGAAAATACTGGTTCTGCAATATATCGTGAAATTTCATTTCACAATACTGTATCGATATTAAAATGTACTGTATTGATATTTTTAGGCATTTATTCAAATGCAGATATTGTGGAGGTTCATTTTTGTTTTGTTTTTTTTCGTTTTGTTTATATTTTATTTATTATTATTCAACACTCTTATTAAATAATGTTAGTTCGTTTGTTGAGGTTGAACAAAAATAATGTTCTGATGTTAGTTCTGAACTAATAGAATATGAACATTTGAAAAGGATCTTAAACTGTAATGTCTGTAAAATATGATTTAAGTTTTAACACAGGAAAATTTTATGATACAACATTAGATCCTGTTGTGATCAAATAAAAATATGTTTAGTATTTGTGCATATTTCTGGTGTAGTTCAATTTTGCCAGGAAATAGTCTTTTAAAAAAATAAACAAAACCAATTTAAAAAATTGCCTTTTTTAACAGTATCATGATATACCGTGATATATCAAATCGTGAACCCAGTATTGTGATTTGAATCGTATCGCCAGATTCTTGCCGATACACACCCATACACACTACACAACTCTGAGGACAGTTTTCAATCTGAAATACCAAGAAGTTGAGACATGTGGCAACGTGTTCATGAGTTCATCATGCTACTATGTCAATGAAAGTGAAATAACATGTCATTATGTTCAGGGTGGAACTCCTTCATACATGTAAAGTTTGGTGCAGATTGAGAGAAAAATTCTTAAGTTCATTCTAGTTACAATTTCTTGCTTCAGGACAAGATATCAAAATTTGCCATCCTGCCCACAACAGAGTCACGAGCACACAGCATGTCCATAACTTTTCATCTTCAACATAGGACATGACTGACCAAATTTGAAAACGATTGAATAAATTCTCTGGGAGGAATTTGGTAAATCAAAGGTACAACTGAATCAGAAAAAATGGCAACAGAATTGAAATGGTCCAGATTTATGGAAATGAGCTGGGAGCAGTTCCTAATGAGTCAAAGCTAATGAGTGACTTTTACTTTTCCCTGTGCCACCCACATACTGTTGTGTTCCGGGTGGGACTTTTATTCTGTATGTGAAATTTCGTGCAGATTGGATGAGGAATAGCTGAGTTTTAACAATTTGCGTTTTGACAGAACAGCAGCACACACACATAAAGTGTCAGGTGTGTATAAAGCCATGATGTCACACCTCAAACTGGGGCCAGTTCATGCTCATGCCTGGTCCATGTGTGTTTCTCCACCACCTCAGGTCTTCGGTCTCATTGGCGGCTCGGATCGTCTGGCCCAGGTCCTGATAGAGAGCTATGAATCTGTTGGACAAAAGATCTGTCAATCACTATCTCTGTTGACTTTTACTTTTTTAATTGTCTTTTTATTTGAAAAAAACTAATACAAGCACACTCGCATCAATTTCTGCAAAAGCTTTTCCAGTGTTTTTACATATTAAAGGTGGGGTATGAGATCTTAGATAAACGGTTTGAGCAAGCTACATTTTGAAAATATTCAATTCACAAGTCCAATCCCCTTTCTTCAGATGTCCCTTTGAAGCCACGCCTCCAGAGTAGTGGCATGCACAATGCTTGTTCCCGAGGGTCCACGAGCGCTGCACAGCAACAATTCACCGGCTGAGGCTCTGCTCTGTTCCCGGCTTGGGCTCCGACGCCGTCACAGCTCTGTATGTTACACGGGCTGAGGCTCTGTCGCCGGCTAAGGTCCAGTATGGCCCCGCCTGGGGCTCCGACACTGACTACGGCCCTGGCTGAGACTCCGGCTCATGAATCCATGCATACCTCATTTAGTTTCCTCTAACACCCCTGCTCTTACAGAACAGCCCCAGTTCATACCTATGTGACTAATGTTACATTTACTACTGATTTATGTTAGTGACAAAACAGTTTGCCGGTGAACTTTCCATCCTAATATAACTAATATATATAGCCAGGTTGTGGCTTCATTTCCTGTACAAGTGCTTCCAGCCTCTGGGAACACACGAATAATGCTCAAAGAGGGGTACGCGCAGAGGGCGAAGGGGGAGGGGCAGATGGCAGTTGAGTTTGATAGACATATCACTGTTCAGTCATTTCGAGTGGGCGCTCAAAACGATTGGATGGTGTTTTTTAAGTCCTGTGTGTTCCACAGGTGACTAATTTTTAAAAAATTTTTGTGTTACAGCATTTAATTAATTAGTTGTAATCGGGGTGTGAAGGGGATTTTAAGGAATATAGTAAAAAATGCTCCAGGAAAACATCTCAGACCCCATCTTTAATAACATTTGTGTGACAAAACTATGAGGGAGTTGTGGCTTATTGTCCATGCAGTACCTCAAAAGGATAATGAATAAATAAATGAGAAGTGAAAATACAACCAGGTTAAAAAAAAAAAAAAAAAAAGGATTATAGATATACTCAAATGAAATTGGATCGTACTGGTTTTACATACTCAGTCCATTTAGTCCAAATCTTGTTATATTTTTCTTTTTACACTGACAGAAAAGGACAACCTTTCCATGATGTAAATCTCAAAAACAATGTCCAACCATTCATCGATGATGGGGGGGTGGGTCTACTTTGAACCATTTTCATGTAATGCTTTCATTTTTACTTGCTGCCAGCAGTATATGTTAGTAATTTCTTATCATTACTATTCCAGTTTTTAACCCATAAAGATCCAAACAGCCCCCAGCAGCTCAAATCATCTGCTGATCTAAACTATTTAATACCTGTTAATCCATTAATCCTATTAATCCATGTAAATAATTGGTGTAATATACAGTTCTTCATCTTTTCATGGTCATCAGATATGACCCATTTGGACATTCAGAGGCTCCGTAGTTACCGTGGAAACACCATCATCATCTTCTGTAACGCTGATTCACCAGTAAAACCCACGGAGTTTTATGAATGACAGAAGTTGTAGAAGCTTGTTTTTATGTTCTGTCATTGATATCCTTGCTGAAAAACTCTTGTTTCATAATTGGAAAAGGAATTAAAACAAGACATTTATAAAAGTAGGTTTTAGGAAATACAGCTCTGATGCAAAACTCCTGCACGGTTTAAGAAAAGTTCATCTTCATACATGAAACATTGTGGAGAATTGAAGTAGCTTATCCTTTACAAGACATAATGTAAGAGAATCTGACAAATCTCTGTGTGTAAGGCACAAGGCCGGAAATCGGCCCTGGATCCTGGTAACCTTCAGACCCTCAGGTGCCGCTGCAATAAAACCAGGCATGACTCTGGAACAGAAATCACTGCTACGGCTCAGGAACATTCCTGAAATCCCTGTCTGTGAACCAAGGTTCTAATAGTTTTGGATTTTTCATTATAGTTTAGTTTTATTTAGTTTTGACTTTTTTCTCTCTAATTCAGTTAATTATAATTACTTTTTAGAGCAGTTTTTTTTAACAGACAACAGTTTGAGGTTTCTATTAGCTGCTGTGTATATGTGATGTGTTCAGTCTATAGGCTTTAGGTCATGAGTCAGTGTGTGCGTCTCACCTTTCTCTGGTGGACAAGTCCAGATGCGTGTGGATGTCCAACATGACTTCTTTAAAGAAGCACAGCCTCTTGCGCTCAGCCTCCTGGGTAAGATCAAACACCTGCTCCATGTCCTCCATATAACGAGGGTTACAGCGGTTCAGCTCCTCTAGAGCCTTGTTGTAACGCTCCTTCGTCTAAAACACAAACAGCAAATGCAAATCTATCAAATGCTCTGTAGAGCAATAGTGACTTCATCTATGAAAAGGATTCTCTGTATGTGTGACAGGATTTATCTGACTGGTCTGTGCTGCAGACAAACAGTTGTCCACAAAAAAAGGTGAACCTAAGAAGGACTTGTTCTCACTGAAACAGAAGGAAACTCTTATTTTTAAAGGATAATTCACATTTTTCTTAGACCTCTACAAGGAAAAACCAACATCAGTACTGGAACAAACTGATACAAACATTTACCTGTGGTGGAGACTTCCAACATTTACTCAAAAGGAAATCTGTTGTAAGACTTTTTAAGGATATGTTTTAGGTTACAACAATTTTATGTTGGCAAACCTGGCAATAAAAATTCAGAATGTCCAACTTCCAACTGGTTTTGTGTCATGGACCCAGTGGACTTTTTTGTGGGTCTTGGCATCTTCAGAATCAAAAGACTTTATTAATCCAAAGGGAAAATAGTTAGTGTTAAGGTTCTGCACAAGTATAATGTAGGCTGCAGGCAAGAAATTGTGAATACTCCGTGTGTGTGTGTGTGTGTGTGTGTGTGTGTGTGTGTGTGTGTGTGTGTGTGAGGGTGTGTGTGTGTAGGGCTGTGTATTGGCAAGAATCTGGCGGTGATACGATACAAATCACAAAATTAGGATTATGACACAATATATCACGATATATCATGATACTGTTAAAAAGGCAATTTTTTTTGGTTTCTTTTTTAAAAATGATTATTTCCTTGAAGAATTGAATTACACCAGAAATATGCACAAATACTAAACGCATTTTTATTTGATCAGAACAGGATCTAATTGTATATCATAAAATGTTCCTGTGTTAAAACTGAAATTCAGTTTTACAGACATTACAGTTTAAAATCCTGTTCAAATGTTCATATTCTATTAGTTCATAACTAACATCAAAACATTATTTTTGTGCAATCCCAACAAAAGGAACTACCATTATTTAATAAAAGACTGTTAAATAATAATAAATAAAATATAAACAAAAAATAAATACTGAAAACAAAAATGAACCTCCACAATATCTGCATTTGAATAAATACCTAAAAATATCGATACAGTATTGTGAAATGAAATATCGCAATTTATTGTTAAAAATGGCCTCTTTTTTATGTATCATGATATATCAAATTGTGATCTATCAAATCGTGATCCTAGTATTGTGATTTGTATCATATTGCCAGATTCTTGCCAATACACACCCTTAGTAAACACACACACATCAACTAAGTCCATCAATGTAAGGACTAATTATTGTTCCCAGACAAACTCTGGCTGTTGGTCATTTGTTCCCATTGGTTTAAAGTTATCAGATTTCATGTCTAATTAAGGTGATTCTACAAAACAGGTCCTGAAACTGCTCCACGTTTCCCCATTACTGGTGGATTGTTCTGTAGTTGTTCTCTGCTACACAGAACACAAGCTTGGACATGCCTCCAAGTTGAAAAAAACACTTTAATATGTTTTTCTGAACTCAGTGACACACCCAGCAGCAGCAGTCTGGGACTGAATTCATACATAAGAGAGTATGTGTGTTTGTGTGTGTGTGTGTGTGTGTGTGTGTGTGTGTTACTTTGTATCTGTTCTTCAGGGGAGTTTTCAGGTATGTGTATTTTAATTGAGCCTTTTCCTTTTCCTCCATACATTTTATACATTTTAAATAACTGTACTAATTCTTCCTTCCATTTTCAAAACGGCAGTGTTACTTTAGTTTTAGTGTCAAATGAGTTGACCAAGGCCAATATAATATCAATAGTTTGGAGCAGGTAAAAACCAATATCCTTCACAACATCAAGACCGACTTGAAACTAAATGGCTGGAACAATAACACAAAGAAAACACAATCCCCTTGATGAATCCATCTGTGAATATCATATAATACAAACATAATGAGGAACAAGATGAGAATTATGTAAAAGGTGTTTCAGGACAAAATCAAACATAAAAAAATGACTCAGCTTGCTTTGCATATAAACAACCAAAAAAAAAGGTTTCAAAGGCTTATTTAAACTTTGAGGACATTTCAGAATAGGGATGTAATGATTACCAGTATAATGATGAACCGCGGTAAAATTGCAGACGGTTAGTATTACCGTTTAAATTGTAATTATCATGACAACTGTGTTTGATTACCGCACTTTTACGGGAAAAAACGCCCATGTAAAGATGTGCTTTTATGTCAAATATTTGAGTATAGTTTAAATTAATTACAATTTTGATTTTATATACCTAATATTTATATAAAGTCTTTGAAAAGGTTCGTTAAGCATCTGTGTGTTATTTATGCAATAAATTATATTAATTTTTCAAATCGAATTTTATATATTTTTTTGTGATTTCTGGCCTTTTATGTTGATATAGTAGGTTAAAGTAAAAAAAATAATAGACAGATGATATAGATGAAGTTGTGCTGAAAAAAAAAAAGATCCCAAACATAGGTATAGTAAACATTTGTTTATATAGTGTATAAAGGAAAAATCAAAAGGACTGAAAAACGGACAAAATGGGCTCAGACCACTAAGGGTTAATACTTGAATGTTTCTGCCAACAGAGGGTACATTGTGCCTATTATTTTATTTTATTTATTTTATTTTTTTGTAAATACAACTTGGTTAAATTATTTCAGTGTGTGTATAAGTACTTTTTTGAACATTTTGAGCACAATTTCAATAACACCGTGATAATAATGATAACCGTGATAATTTTGGTCACAATAACTGTGATATGAAATTTTCATACTGTTACATCCCTATTTCAGAGCCTGTCCTTCTTCACTTTCATTGCAGTACAGTTGAATCAGTACTTGTACTTTAACCACAGGTATCTGTACTTCTACTGAGGGACAGACAGAATGTGTGGACATCTGCGTGTTCATACTTTTTCTGCCTCTTGGTTCCAGCGCTCCGATCGGACCACGTACTTGCGGACTTCCTCCTGTGACTTGGACGGGTCAGCTTTGGCATGCGTTTCCCTGGTAACTGCTGTCCACTCCTCCTTCCTGGCCTGATGATAACTCTTCTTACTGGACTCCACCTTAACACACACGGAGCTGGTATTATGAGCAGTACAACACTTCACATACTGTCTTCTCCATCTGGGAGCTTCAGACTTGGATGCCAGTTCACAATTTAAACACATGGAATATCCTTTATTTTGTGGTTTATTTGAATTTACTGACTTGAGATTACTTGGACGTGTTCATTATTGCATACTGCCACATGATGAAACTGAAATGAAAGAGTCCAAACTGTGTGTTTACAATGAGCAAACAATGACAGAATCCAATAGTTTGATCTGGCGCTGAAATTTACCTGAGAGGCAGCAGTTAAACAGACGCTTTTTAATTAAAGGGGAGGTCTTGTTAACCTGGTACCTTTAAAATATCGACATTATGAGTGAGTGGAGAATCTACTGGATGTGTAGGTGTGTCATTTAAAAAGAAAGGAAGTGAAAAGTTATAAAACCCCACAATTGTGTTTTGGTTCAAATGTCTCAGAGGGGATTTACATATTAAACTTATTGGGAGAAAGAGTCCATTTTTGTTTTGGACTTAATAATAACAATAATAAATACATAAATAATAATAATAATAATGGATTAGATTTATATAGCGCTTTTCTATGAATGCATACTCAAAGTGCGTACAGAGGATCCATTATTCATTCCCTCTCACATTCACAGTCTGGTGGTGGTAAACTACATCTGTAGCCACAGTTGCCCTGGGGCAGACTGACAGACGCGTGGCTGCCAATTCGCACCTACGGCCCCTCCGACCACCACCGAACATTCATACACATTCATACACTAGTGTGAGTAGCAGCACTGGAGGCAAGGAGGGTGAAGTGTCTTGCCCAAGGACACAACAGCACATGGACTGAACGAGATTTGAACCGCCAACCCTTCGGTTATTTGACGACCCACTCTACCATCTGAGCCATGGCCGCCCCAACTTAAACTTTCAAACAGTTACACAGCTGAAAGTATGAGATCAACAGGAGGAGTCAACAGTGACTGTAGCCCTGACTCTTCTGGTCTGCTAAAGCTTTGAAAACTGACACCAAGTGGACTTTGACCAAAGCAACAGAATGTGTTTAGTTGAGCTGAGAACTGGTCAAGAACAACAAACTGAGTCCTCTGACCTAAACTCTAAAGGTTAACTCACTGTATTATCCCTGAACGAAACAAGTGAAAAAGTTAAAACCCCCGCACAGTTGCACAACACTTTGTCCCTCCTACTCACTGATACCCTGCCTACCCAGGGGTTAATTCTGAGTTGTAACGTTCAATCTTTTTAAAAACTTTTCAAAAATTTGTAAAAGAAAAAAAACAAAGCAAAAATTGAGAGAGAGACCCATGTAAAGAACATGTTTGAAATTTGACAAGAACTGGGTGTATATTGTCAAAGAAATCAGTTGAACAAATTGTCTAAGTTGAAATTTTTTTAATGAATTTTTAAAAAATCCCAACATTTAAATTCAGCCATTAAACTGTGTGCTGCATCTCTCCTAGTGATAAAGAACATATGTGTTTAATTTAAAATAATTGTGTTTGAGAAATCGGTTGTACAAATTTTCTAAGTTGAAATTTGCAAAAATGTGTAAAAAATCTCAATTCAGCCATCAACCTACATCCACACCACTACACATCTCCTACTGGTTTAAAAAAAAAAAAAAAAAAAAAGTGTGTGAAATTTTTTTTAAAAATGGGAGAATAGTGTCCAAGAAATTGGTTGGACAAAAATTGCACACTGAAATGGTTGAAGATGGTTTATGTTGTAAAACAGCTTTCTAGTAGTTCCATGATGGCTATTGATAATTGAGTAAAATTGAGATCTGGCTGTGGATAGTGATTTGGAATCCATGTTTTTACGTCACCTGGTGAACCTGGTGATTACTCACCTGAATCTCTTCCCTCACAGTGAACAGTTTCTTAGTGCCATCCACCATAAACAAACCATGTGTTTACAAACAGAGCCGGGAGGGAACTCTGGCATCTTCGGAATTTTGTTGCAACGTGCAATGTGGGAAGCGGAGTTCCAGCCGTTTCCGCGTCGAGTTTGTTACATCCGTACCATATCATATGGTGTCACTGCCGCCGCCAGGTGGTGGCGCGAACCTCCGCTTCCCACAATTGCATTGCGACAAAATTCCAAAGATGCCAGAGTTCCTTCCCGGCTCTGTTTGTAAACACATGGTTTGTTTATAGTGGATGGCACTAAGAAACTGTTCACTGAGGGAAAAGATTCAGGTGAGTAATCACAGAAAGACTTACAGATTCATGATACTGAAGATTTGACTGAGGTTTGACAGATCTGATGAAAAATTGGTGACGAAAGTCTCCCGCAGCTTTGAGGATCAAATACTTATTTCACTCAAATACAAATACATTTATAACCTTTATTTAATGTTTATTTTCTGGATTTGTTGTTAATATTCTCTCTCTCTGTTAAAATAAGCCTACTATAAAAATCATGGACTGTTCATGTATTTGTAAAGAGGGTAAATAAACAAAATCAGCAGAGGTCAAATAATTATTTCCTCCACTGAATAACCCTTTGAATGTGCTACAGAATGTAGGGTTAACATTAACTAATGACTCTAAATCTGTGACATGACATTGGTTCACTGCCATTTCCAGTTACTCCTTAACTCTTTATTTGTCTTAATTAATGATTAATAACTGGCTTTACTGCAGTGTATTTCAACCTTGGGGTCGGGATCCCATGTGGGGTCGCCTGGAATTCAAATGGGGTCTCCTGAAATTTCTAGTAATTGATGAAAATTAAAAAAAAAAAAAAGACTAAAAAAATATATGGTGAGTTGATAGATGATCCCAATGCATAAAAGACATGACAAACTGAAGCTGAAACTGCAGCACTGTGGTTCTGTTTATCTGTCAAATGTTCATTGTGGTCAGTTTCAGATGCTGCAGCTCTTTCATAACTCATAGTTTGAGTTCTTGTTTGTTCAGTATTAATTGTCAGCCTTGTAAATCCAAGCTGAACTGACTGTACATATCCTGACAAAGGAAAATCCAAGTCTCCCTTTGTGCAGTAATCTACACCTAGCTTTACTGCCTCCATCCACAATAATATATATTACATAGCTAAAATGTCATCTAAAATTAATGTTTATTTGCAAAAACAAAT